>NC_086449.1:659138087-659386758 GCF_028390025.1 Pseudophryne corroboree | reverse complement strand
AAGCGGGGGAGGCTTGCTGGGCCTTGTAGTTCCAAACAAAACAAAAACAACAACTATTTTTTTTTTTTTACACACTTATGGCTATCAGCCCAGCAACCACCGCCAAGGGGTGCTGGGGGACAGTTTCTACCTTCATCCTTTGCCATTGGGTGCCTGGAGGGGTGGGGGTGGGGGCGACACCTTGATTTAAGGGGTCCCCACTCCTCCAGGGAACCCCGGGCAGGGGTGACTAGTTTGGGGGGGGGGTAATGCCATGGCTACAGGGACAATTAAAAAAGTGTCCCCTGGCTGTGGCATTATCTACCTGGCTAGTGTAGCCCGGTGCTGGTTTTAAAACTACAGGGGACCCCTACATCGTTTGTCCCCCATATTTTTGGAACCAGTACCAGACTAAGAACCCGGTGCTGGTTGTCTAAATTCGGGGAACCCCTGTCCAAATTTTTCCCCAGTATTTAATCAACCAGGACCGGCTCAAAGAGCCTGAGGCTGGTTATACTTAGGAGGGGGGACCCCACGCATTTCTTTTTTAAACATTTTAACCCTTTTCCACAGATAAGCATCCACGGATCTCACTGATCCGTGCATGACTACCATAATACGCCAGCAAAAAGCAGGTCTATTTGAAAGCTCAATTTTTTTTACGAATTCCATGCTTTCCCAGGCAGTGTTTAGCTATTGTTGGCAGTGATTGAGAATACAAATTCTTAGTAAATTAACGAGTTCTATTAAATAACAGCCGTGCTTGACCGATGGTCTATTGATTCGTATTCTTGTGGTCGGCAGTGTATCTCAATACGAATAGCCCCAACCACTGCCGAGATTTGTGTTTAGTAAATTCCCGAGATCACACTTCTCCCCTCTTCTCTCACGACCTCGGATTCCTGTTCAGGCTGCTCGTCACCGGCGATCCCCGCAGTTCTAGGCCCCGGTCCATGTAAGTAAATACCAATATAATTGTCATTCACTGTCTGTTCCCATCACCTTCTATTTCTCTCTTTTATACTCTCAACCGCTGCTACCCTTCCCTGGCATCACCCTCTCCCTGTCACCCACTACAGCCACCATTTCCCAGGGCGTCACCCACTGCTGTCACCCTCTCCCTGGCATCACCCACTGCTGTCACCCCCTCCCTGGAGTCACCCTCTCCCTGGCATCACCCACTGCTGCCACCCTCTCCCTGTATCACCCACTGCTGTCACCCTCTCCCTGGCATCACCCACTGCCGTCACCCACTCCCTGGCGACCCTCTCCCTGGTGTCACGCTCTTCCTGGCATCACGCTTTTCCTGTCACCCACTGCTGTCACACTCTCCCTGTCACCCACTGCTGGCTATTTTGTTGTCCAGGACTTCCAATAACTTAATAGCGCCGCATCAAAGTGCTATTAAGTTAATGAAAGCCATGGACAACAAAACTGCGTTCATGTCCTCCTCCCACTCCCTCCCCAGTCCCAAACACTAATTTTTATTTATTTTTCCATAAAAAAGGAGATTTATGGTAAGAACTTACCCTTGTTAAATCTCTTTCTGCAAGGTACACTGGGTTCCACAGGGATAACATTGGGTGTAGAGTAGGATCTTGATCCGAGGCACCAACAGGCTAAAGCTTTGTCTGTTCCCAAGATGCTCAGCGCAGCCTCCTCTATAACCCCGCCTCCGTGAACAGGAAATCAGTTTCGTTAACCAGTCCAATGCAGTAGCAGGCAAAAGAGATGACAACCATTAGAAGCCACATACGCCACATTTTCATGATTGCAGATGGTATCAGTGGCTAATGTCATACAAACACAAAGAAGCTAAGTGTGTTAGGGTGGGCGCCCTGTGAAACCCAGTGTACCTTGCAGAAAGAGAGATTTAACAACGGTAAGTTCTTACCATAAATCTCCTTTTCTGCAGCGGGGTACACTGGGTTCCACAGGGATAACATCGGGGATGTCCTAAAGCAGTTCCTCATGGGAGGGGACGCACTGTAGCGGGCATAAGAACCCGGCGTCCAGAGGAAGCATCCTGGGAGGTGGAAATATCGAAGGCATAGAACCTTACGAACGTGTTCACTGAGGACCATGTAGCTGCCTTGCACAATTGTTCAAGGGTCGCACCATGGCGGGCCGCCCAAGAAGGTCCAACAGACAGAGTAGAATGGGCTTTGATGGTAGAAGCAGCTGGAAGGCCAGCCTGTACATAAGCATGTGCAATCACCATTCTAATCAATCTGGCCAGGGTCTGCTAATTCGCAGGCCAGCCACGTTTGTGGAAACCAAAAAGGACAAAGAGAATCAGACCTCCGAATGGAATCGGTCCTCTTCACATAAATATGGAGAGCCCGTACCACATCCAAATACCGCTCTTTGTATGACAATTCAGGAGAGATGAAGGCCTGAACCACAATCTCTTTGTTAAGGTGGAAAGACGACACCACCTTAAGTAGATAACAAGGGCGTGTCTGAAGAACCGCCCGATCACGGTGAAAAATCAGAAAGGGAGACCGACAGGACAAGGCACCCAAATCTGAAACACGTCTAGCAGAGGCAATAGCCAGCAGAAATAAAACCTTAAGAGTAAGCCACTTAAGGTCCACACACTCAAGAGGTTCAAATGGAGACTCTTGAAAGGCCTCCAGAACCACCGTCAAATTCCAAGGAGCCACAGGCGGGACAGAGGGAGGTTGAATCCGCAACACACCCTGAGAATGTATGGACATCAGGCAGAGTAGCAATTTTTCTCTGAAAATAAATCGACAAGGCAGAAATATGAACCTTGAGGGAGACCAGACGAAGACCCATGTCCAGGCCCTGTTGAAGGAAGGCCAAAAGTTTGGCCATACTAAACGTAAGCGTCATGATTGTTAGATGCGCACCAAGCAAAATAAGAATTCCGGACCCTATGATAAATCAAAGCAGAAGCCGGTTTCCGGGCCTTCAACATGGTTTGAATGACCGCCTCAGAAAATCCTTTGGCCCTCAAAACTGAAGCTTCATGAGCCACACTGTCAAAGCCAGCCGGGCCAAATCCTGGCATACACAAGGGCCCTGAACGAGGAGGTCTGGGCGTTGAGGAAGTAGAAGAGGACGCTCTATCGAGAGACCCTGCAGGTCTGAGAACCAATGCCGTCTGGGCCACGCTGGAGCGATCAGAAGCAGGATTCCTCCTTCTTCCTTATCACCCTGTGCAGAAGTGACACCGGAGGGAACACGTACGGCAGTTGAAAGTTCCATGGAATTGCCAGTGTGTTCACAAACACTGCTTGAGGATCCCTTGTCCTTGCTCCGAAGACCGGAACCTTGCGATTGTGTCGAGACGCCATCAGGTCTACGTCTGGTAGGCCCCACTTGTCCACAAGAAGTTGAAATACTTCTCCACTCTACGGCGTGTACGTCCTGACTACTGAGGAAGTCCTCTTCCTAGTTGAGGACCCCCGAAAGAAACACTGCCGATATGGCTGACAGATGGCGTTCCGCCCATTGAAGAATCCTTGATACTTCCATCATTGCCATGTGGCTTCGAGTGCCGCCTTGATTTATGTACGCCACCATGGTGGCGTTGTCCAACTGAACTTGAACAGGCCTGTTCTGTATCAGATGCTGGGCCAGGGTCAGAGCATTGAACACCGTCCGCAATTCCAGAATAATTATCGGGAGGAGAGACTGCTCCTTGGTCCACGACCCTGACGTGATTGTTGCTCCAACACCGCGCCCCAACCCCTTAGACTCGCATCCGTCATCAGAAGGACCCAGTTGGAGAACCAGAAGGGACGACCCCTGCTCAATCGCTGGTCCTGGAGCCACCAGTTCAGTGACCGACGAACCTCTGGAAACAATGAGATCATGTGAGACCTGATCCGGTGAAGCAGGACATTCCACTTGGCAAGAATCAATCTCTGCAGGAGGGCGGGAATGAAATTGAGCGTACTCCACCATGTCGAAAGCAGACACCATGAGGGCTAGTACTTGCATCGCCGAGTGAATAGACACCCGTGGACAACAGAGGAAGCATCGAATTCTGTCCTGAAGGTTCAGGACCTTCTCCTGAGACAAGAACAACCGCTGGTTGTCCAACAATGCCCCCAGGTGCACCATGCTCTGAGGAGGGAGAAGATTTCTTCCACTTGATGAGCCACCCGTGGGCTTTCAGAAACTGGACCGTCAGATATAGATGACGGAGGAAAATTTATGGGGAATTCACAACGATCAGCAGGTCGTCCAGATAGGATAGGATCCAGACACCCTGACGGCGAAGTAAAGCCGTCACTACCGCCATAACCTTCGTGAAGACTCACGGGGCCTGGTCAAACCAAAAAGGTAAAGCCCGAAACTGATAATGGAGGTTGCAAACCGCAGGTACTGCTGATGCGACATGGCAATCGGAATATGGAGGTAAGCATCCTGTATGTCCAGGGAGACCATAGGCTCCAAAGCCAGAATAATAGAGCGAAGAGTTTTCATACAAAACTTGGAGACGCTCACAAATTTGTTCAAGGACTTGAGGTTGAGAATGGGCCGGGAAGAACCATTCCGTTTCGGGACTAGGAACAGCGGTGAATAGTACCTCTTGCCTCTCTGAGCAAGAGGCACCTGTACTACCACTCCTGTGCCCAGGAGGGATTGTACCACTAAATAAAGAGTTTTTGCCTTCACCTGATCCGAAGGGATGTCTGTCAGGCAAAATCGATGAGGGGGGACGATTCTTGAAGGATATGGCATATCCTTGAGTGACAACTTCCCGGTCCCAGGCATCGGAAGTGGTCTTCAACCATTCCTGGTTAAACCTTAGAAGTTGGCCTCCAACCCTGGGATCCCCCAGGGGTAGGCCCATCCCGTCATGTAGTAAGCTTGTCTGATTTGGAAGCAGGCCGACAGGCACGCTTAGGAATTAATATTTCCTTACATTAAGAAGTCTCAAATTTACAACTCTATAGATTAACCAAATTTAACACTCATTTATATGTACAACCGTGACAATTAGAAACTCCTGATAAATATATAAAAAAAAATATTATATATATATATATATATATATATATATATATATATATATATATATATATATACACACACACACACACACACACACACATACTTAACACATCCAGCAGCGGCAGCACTCACGGGTCTTACTCACAGTCAATAACGTGCAAAAAGTGCTTTTATTCCATCACTTTGTGTCCGACGTTTCGGGGCCACAACGCCCCTTTTTCGAGGTGATGCAACAAACATAAATAAACACAACATAACTTTTAAATAGAAGAAAAGACCCGCGAACGGGACGAGCTCCCGGCCCCGTGTATAAGACACGCCCCCGGCCTGGCTCTGCAGTGCTACGTGACAACGTACTTCCGTCCCTGAGCCGTGGAGACGTCGGCTTCCTGGAGACCAGGGTTTGGTAGCGTCGCCTGGGTAACCAATGCTTCCTGGCAACCAGGTGCATGACGGACCCCTCGTCTCGGGCTGGAATGATACGAAAATGTGATAATTAAAATAAACAGTGGACATGATTGTGAACCATAGACACCAGAGGCAATATCAATCATACATATTGTTAACTAGATCACCGACAATACTAGTGACATAATGTAATATAATATATTACATTACATGAGGAGGAACCCTTAATAATCTAAAATAAACTACAGAACCATAGATGTGGACTAGCTGGAAGATGACTGTGTATTTTCTTTGCTTTACTGGAATGTATTCCACAGAAACTTGTCAATAAGTCCGGCCGGCTTAATGGTGCCGAGGGTACAGATCCACCTGGCCTCCATCTTTAGGAGGAGGCTCCCCCGATCACCCCCCCTCACTGATTTGGGAACGTGATCTATAATCTGAAATTTTAAGTCGCTTAAAGTATGTTTTTTCTCAGCATAGTGTCTAGCCACTGGTTGGTCAGACATCTTGCCTGACAGTGCGCTTTTCACAGCTGATCTGTGCAATGCTCGTCTCTCCCTGGCAGTTCGCACCGTTTTACCAACATACTGTAACTGACAGGGACATGTAATAACATACCGTATTTTTCGGACCATAAGACGCACTTTTTCTCCCCAAAAATGTGGGGGGAAAAGTACATGCGTCTTATGGTCCGAATAATACATATGCAGAGCAATAAAAACCTTAAGGAGCGCTCTCAATGCGCTGGGTGGGAGCGCACTGGGTTGGAGAGGCTGCAGTTATCGAGTGCGGGTAGCGGGTAGCGGCGGGTCCTGTCTGCTGCTTTGCCGTCATCTGAGAGCGCGGCAGCAGAGCGCCAGCATCACGTGACTGCCCCGCTCCCTCCCCTCACCTCCTCCGAGTCCTGCTGCTGCTGCTTTGCAGTCATCTCAGATCCCGGCATCTGAGAGTGCGGCAGCAGAGCGCCGGCATCACGTGACTCCCCCGCTCCCTCCCCTCACCTCCTCCGAGTCCTCGGGCAGCGTAAACGGACAGGCTGGATGCGGGGAACCTTGTATACACAGTACAGTTGTGAGGTAAAAAGGTTCTCATCTGCCTGAAAAAGCTGCTCTGTACTGTGACTATGGCAGTGCTTGTGTGGCTGCCTCTGTCACACACTGTCCCAGAAAAATCTTATATTACACTATTTGGTTCAGAATTTTTTTTTTCCTGTTTTCCTCCTCTAAAAACTAGGTGCGTCTTATGGTCAGGTGCGTCTTATGGTCCGAAAAATACGGTATATAATATAGGGTGTGGTACAGGTAAGGACGTGCTTAATTTTAAATGATCTACCCGTCACACTTGAAATAAACGTTGGCTCTGCCACTAAACTGCTGCAAGTTTTGCATCCTAGGCACCGATAGCAACCCGGTGATTCGGATAGAAAATTAGTAGCGGGAGAAACTTCAAACCCAGTGATGTCTGTATGCACCACATGGTCTTTGATGCTTTTACCTTTGGTAAAACAAGTGAGTGGTCGTTTACTTTTAAATGTCTGCAAATTTCTATCAGATGCCACTATAGGCCATAAGGCCTAAAGCGCCCCGGGAACCACCGGACTGGATGTGTTGTACTTGGTAACAAGGAGGTAGGACCTGTTGTCCTGTTCTCTTTCTAGATGTCAGCAAATCGGACCTGGGTATGGTCATTACTTCTGCTTTGGTTCGCATTAACTCTTTACGCTCATATCCTCGTGAAGCAAACCTCTCCACTACCGTAGTGAGTGTTTCCTCAAGTTTACTGCTATCACTGGTAATTCTGGCTGCTCTGATAAGTTGTGATCGCGGAAGACCCTTTTTAAGGGCCCTAGGGTGGTGGCTATTATATCTCAATAGAGTATTTTTATCTGTGGGTTTGTAATAAACCTCCGTGTGAATCCTACCATCCTTCACACATACCTTAACATCCAGATAATTAAGAGACTCAGTCACACTGCGCTGTAATTCTGATTGGTGAGGGTCTGCTGTTGATTCTGACTACCAATGCATTAAACCTATCAAGCCCCCCTGTCCATAAAATGCAGATGTCCTCAATATACCTTGAATAATGCAAGATATACTGACTGACTTCTGGCACATTGAAAAACATCTCTTGTTCCTCCTGTATCATAAAGATGTTAGCAAAGGATGGGGAGACATTGCTCCCCATCGCACACCCACTTGTTTGGCAAAAAACTTGCCATCAAAAAGGAAGTAATTTCTACTTAATGTGAGTTCCAACAACTGTAAAAATAACTCAACATCAATACCCGTTACTTTCTCGTTAATTAAAAAAGATCTCATAGCTGCCAGTCCTTGAGCATATGAGGTATGCTAGCATAAAGACTGCAAATGTCAATTGTACAGATCAATGTACCACTGGGAATGTCATTCACGTTCTTAAGGCGAGTCAGGAATGCAGTAGTATCCTTGATGAAATTGGGTTGTTTCTGAATTAAAGGTTGCAAAATGCTGTCCAGAAAAATGGAGATTGGCTGATAAAGTGACTGACGTGCAGAGATTATAGGCCTGCCTGGTGGCCTAGTTAGGCTCTTATGGACTTTAGGCACTGTGAAAAATACTGGTACTTTGGGGTACTCTTGCTTCAATGCTGCACATAATTTTTTAGAAATCTTATTGGATCTCACAGCTTGATCCAGGATATCATCGACCTCTGTTTTAAATCCTGACGTAGGATCAGTCGCCAAAGGTTTGTATACCACAGTGTCCGATAATTGGGCATAAATCTCCGCCTTGTAGTCAACCAAATTCTGAACGACAATCCCGCCCCCCTTATCGGCGGGGCGGATCATGATGTCCTGATATGCTCCCAGTTGCTTCAACGCTCTAAATTCAGATTTGGAGAGGTTTAAATTGGGACTGGTATTGGCTATGGTGTATTTGCCAACTGATTCATCCAGTAAACGTGTCACAGTCTTAATCGATGAGATATTGGACTGAGGGTCAAAAGTGGACTTGTGCCTTTGGTTGATTGATATTGCCTCTGGTGTCTATGGTTTCACAATCATGTCCACTGTTTATTTTAAATTATCACATTTTCGTATCATTCCAGCCCGAGACAAGGGGGCTGGTCATGCACCTGGTTGCCAGGAAGCATTGGTTACCCAGGCGACGCTACCAAACCCTGGTCTCCAGGAAGCAGACGTCTCCACGGCTCAGGGACGGAAGTACGTTGTCACGTAGCACTGCAGAGCCAGGCCGGGGGCGTGTCTTATACACGGGGCCGGGAGCTCGTCCCGTTCGCGGGTCTTTTCTTCTATTTAAAAAGGTATGTTGTGTTTATTTATGTTTGTTGTATCACCTCGAAAAAGGGGCGTTGTGGCCCCGAAACGTCGGACACAAAGTGAAGGAATAAAAGCACTTTTTGCACTTTATTGACTGTGAGTAAGACCAGTGAGTGCCGCCGCTGCTGGATGTGTTAAGTATTGGATTGTTCCGGATGGCACCAGGACATTAATTCATGGTAGGAGAGAGTGCCGATTCAATTCTGCTTGTGTACATTGGAGGATTGGGTCTGCGGACTACATACCTCATTTGGAATAAGGCACCGCCTAAAGTTGGACATTGTTTGCTAAGAATATATTTACAAATTGGTCTGACACTACCTACGTTTTATGAGAAGGTGAAGTACCCTGGATCGAGCACGAGCACTTGTTACATTACACTGCACTGCACTTTAAAGCACTAAGGACACTTTTTTGCTGTGGACCAGTGAGACAATACAGACAGCATGACCACCAGCACTGCTGGGTTATACAGCTTCACCGATGCAGATGCATCTAGAGTTCTTTTCACGGAGGAACTGGCAGAGACAGAGAGAGGCCTTAGCATGGACGATATTTATCATCAATTGTATAAATTAAAGAGGAGAGAAACGGATTATTTGATGCATGGCATCTCATTATCGGATTATTTCCGTGATAGAATGATACCTCGTGGGTTTAGAATTCGCAATGTGCCCACCATTGGTCGTTTTAATCAGGAATTTTGTACCAAATGGATGGGCATTTTGAATAAGTGCAGCTTCGACTTGGTACAACTGGTAATAGAGGAAGCTGGGCGGGAGCTAAAAGTGACCAGGGATAAAATCCAGGAGTTGGAGATGGAGCACAAAAGCACTTTAACGTCAGAAAGCAGCCAACAATTATTGCACAAACTGCAGACCCAGTGTGAGAATTATAGAAAGGAGCTCATTAAATTTAAACGTAATAAACATCTGACTGTTAAGGAAGATTATGAAAATAATAGAGTGTACCGCTGGGCCTCAGGAGGAGAACCGGGCAACCACAGGCCTTATAATTACAGGGCCAGGCATAGTTGGCGGAACCGCCGTGAAATGCAGCATAAAGATTCTGCCACGTCTAATAGTGACAATGAATTTGCAATGGCAGAATCGGAGGTTCCTTCTGACAATAGTAGTAGGATCCCTTTAGGGACCTCTCCGACTCCTTCAGAACTGGTAAAAGCAAAAGGACGCCCACCCGCAGAGGCCACCAGAACCACCGGATACAGAAATGCCTCCACCAGAAAGAAAACCTAGTTTACAATCTTTCTGATAGACAATTGAGTAGCCTTGAGATGAAGGTACTCAACAATGGTCTATCCTTTACGCCTACCAATAGGTTTGATAGCTTTGAATGGCAGATGGAGTTACATAAATTTGCTCGCAAAATGCGACTTCAAGAATTCTTTCAAAACCGGGAGGCGGAGGTTTCAAATGATCCGCACCAGCACTTTATTAACCAAAGGCACAAGTCCACTTTTGACCCTCAGTCCAATAACTCATCGATTAAGACTGTGACACGTTTACTGGATGAATCAGTTGGCAAATACACCATGGCCAATACCAGTCCCAATTTCAACCTCTCCAAATCTGAATTTAGAGCGTTGAAGCAACTGGGAGCATATCAGGACATCGTGATCCGCCCCGCCGATAAGGGGGGCGGGATTGTCGTTCAGAATTTGGTTGACTACAAGGCGGAGATTTATGCCCAATTATCGGACACTGTGGTATACAAACCTTTGGCGACTGATCCTACGTCAGGATTTAAAACAGAGGTCGATGATATCCTGGATCAAGCTGTGAGATCCAATAAGATTTCTAAAAAATTATGTGCAGCATTGAAGCAAGAGTACCCCAAAGTACCAGTATTTTTCACAGTGCCTAAAGTCCATAAGAGCCTAACTAGGCCACCAGGCAGGCCTATAATCTCTGCACGTCAGTCACTTTATCAGCCAATCTCCATTTTTCTGGACAGCATTTTGCAACCTTTAATTCAGAAACAACCCAATTTCATCAAGGATACTACTGCATTCCTGACTCGCCTTAAGAACGTGAATGACATTCCCAGCGGTACATTGATCTGTACAATTGACATTTGCAGTCTTTATACTAGCATACCTCATATGCTCAAGGACTGGCAGCTATGAGATCTTTTTTAATTAACGAGAAAGTAACGGGTATTGATGTTGAGTTATTTTTACAGTTGTTGGAACTCACATTAAGTAGAAATTACTTCCTTTTTGATGGCAAGTTTTTTGCCAAACAAGTGGGTGTGCGATGGGGAGCAATGTCTCCCCATCCTTTGCTAACATCTTTATGATACAGGAGGAACAAGAGATGTTTTTCAATGTGCCAGAAGTCAGTCAGTATATCTTGCATTATTCAAGGTATATTGAGGACATCTGCATTTTATGGACAGGGGGGCTTGATAGGTTTAATGCATTGGTAGTCAGAATCAACAGCAGACCCTCACCAATCAGAATTACAGCGCAGTGTGACTCTGAGTCTCTTAATTATCTGGATGTTAAGGTATGTGTGAAGGATGGTAGGATTCACACGGAGGTTTATTACAAACCCACAGATAAAAATACTCTATTGAGATATAATAGCCACCACCCTAGGGCCCTTAAAAAGGGTCTTCCGCGATCACAACTTATCAGAGCAGCCAGAATTACCAGTGATAGCAGTAAACTTGAGGAAACACTCACTACGGTAGTGGAGAGGTTTGCTTCACGAGGATATGAGCGTAAAGAGTTAATGCGAACCAAAGCAGAAGTAAGGACCATACCCAGGTCCGATTTGCTGACATCTAAAAAGAACAGGACAACAGGTCCTACCTCTTGTTACCAAGTACAACACATCCAGTCCAGTGGTTCCCAGGGCGCTTAAGGCCTTATGGCCTATAGTGGCATCTGATAGAAAATTGCCGACATTTAAAAGTAAACGACCACTCACTTGTTTTACCAAAGGTAAAAGCATCAAAGACCATGTGGTGCATACAGACATCACTGGGTTTGAAGTTTCTCCCGCTACTAATTTTCTATCCGAATCACTGGGTTGCTATCGGTGCCTATGATGCAAAACTTGCAGCAGTATAGTGGCAGGGCCAACGTTTATTTCAAGTGTGACGGGTAGATCATTTACAATTAAGCACAGCCTTACCTGTACCACACCCTATATTATATATGTTATTACATGTCCCTGTCAGTTACAGTATGTTGGTAAAACGGTGCGAACTGCCAGGGAGAGACAAGCATTGCACAGATCAGCTGTGAAAAGCGCACTGTCAGGCAAGATGTCTGATATAATACAACAGTTATACCCTTATCCTGCGCTGATAAATTGCTGCCTTTCCTAATTCGATCATTCTGTTAGTCAGGACCAAAACTACACACCACCAAACAGTGAATCAGGAGGCGCTAATTTCACTTTCCAGTTATTACCAGCAATTACATTGACCACATATGATCATAAATAACAATTTATTAAAAGCACATTTACACAAACAGAGATAACCCTTTCATATACACAGTTACAATTTGTGCCATAAAATGAAATGAAGGGTAGTATAAGTCTGAAGTCTGAAGAGACTTATACTACCCTTCATTTCATGGCACAAATTTTAACTTTGTATATGAAAGGGTTATCTCTGTTTGTGTAAATGTGCTTTTAATAAATTGTTATTTATGATCATATGTGGTCAATGTAATTGCTGGTAATAACTGGAAAGTGATATTAGCGCCTCCTGATTCACTGTTTGGTGATAGATAGAGATATATATATATATATATATATATATATATATACATACATATACACACACACACACACACACACACACACACATATAAGTTTTATTTTATATTGTTATTGCTAATTTTTTGGCATTGAATGGGTTAACACTTTCTCCCCAAAACACCAAAATGAATGTAATAAAGATGGAGGAAGGGAGGGGGAGGGGACACGACTTTTAGGAGACAGATGGTCGCATCCACACCTCAGTAATGTCAGTGGGAATTTCCCACTGTTATGTGGGCCACTGTCTGAACCTTCGGAACTCCGTCAGCGATCAGCCGCAAAACACTTCAAGTTCTGCGTGTGGGTTGGCGGGCCGGAGGACAGGCGGGCATGAGGGAGCGCGGTGTGACATCAGCACGTCAGATTGCGAGCCAGCCGGTGCCAGGAATTTCAGTTTTACCCCATTTGGGGTAATTTACCCCTGTTCCCTGACCACTGATCTACCATGATGATATCCTGGTAGAATATTTCACTTTTGATGTCTTCAAATTCACACATTCAGCCCATAGAAAAACAAAACACACGGAGAGATCAGTGCTTAAGTTCTAAGCAATCTAGTCAGATTGCTTAGAATTTAAGCACTGATCTCCCTGTGTGTACCCCCCTTTACATCAGTAGTAGGGAAATTGATGGAAAACACTCTTAAAAGAAGTGGGGCAGTACAGATGGTGCAATGGTTAGCATTACTGCCTCACAGCACTGAGGTCATGAGTTCGATTCCCACCATGGCTCTAACTGTGCGGAGTTTGTATATTCTCCCGTACTTGCGTGGGTTTCCTCCGGGTACTCCGGTTTCCTCCCACAATCCAAAAAACTGACCTTAGTGTGAATGTGTCTGTGTGTACATGTGATAGGAAATATTGATAGTAAGCACCACTGGGGCAGGGACTGATGGGAATGGGTAAATATTCTCTGTAAAGCGCTACATAAATAACTGGTAAAAAAAAATGAAAAATACCAATACCAACCGATAAATTAATACCAACCGATAAATCCTTTTCTCTTAGTCCATAGAGGATGCTGGGGTCACCATAGAACCATGGGGGGGTATAGACGGGATCCGCAGGAGACATGGGCGCTTTAAGACTTTCAAAGGGTGTGAACTGGCTCCTCCCTCTATGCCCCTGCTCCAGACTCCAGTTATAGGAACTGTGCCCAGGGAGACTGACATTGTGAGGAAAGGATTTATTGTTAAACTAAGGTGAGATTCATACCAGCTCATACCTCAAGCATGCCGCACCACATGGCATTCAACAGAACACTAGCCAACGGCATGAACAATTTCAGCAACAGGCTGATCATAAACATAAAACAACATGTGTGTAACCACAACTACAAACTGCAGATACAGTACGCACTGGGACGGGCGCCCAGCATCCTCTACAGACTAAGAGAACAGGATTTACCAGTAGGTATTAAAATTATATTTTCTCATATGTCCTAGAAGATGCTGGGGTCACCAAAGAACCATGGGGTTATACCAAAGCTCTAGAACGGGCGGGAGAGTGCAGATGACTCTGCAGCACCGATTGAGCAAACTTGGTCATCATCAGCCAGGGTATCCACCTTGTAAAACTTTGAAAAAAAGTGTTTGAACCCGACCAAGTAGCTGCTCGGCATAGTTGCAAAGCCGAGACCCCCCGGGCAGCCGCCCAGGACGAGCCCACCTTCTAGTAGAATGGGCCTTTACCGATTTCGGTAACGGTAATCCAGCCGTGGAATGAGTCTGCTGAATCGTATTACAGATCCAGCGTGCAATGGTCTGCTTGGAAGCAGGACACCCAATCTTGTTGGGAGCATACAGGACAAACAGACCCTCCGTTTTCCTAACTGGAGCCGTTCTGGCGACAAATTTTCAAAGCTCTGACCACATCCAGAGACTTTGCCTCGACCAAGGCGTCAGTAGCCACTGGCACCACAATAGGTTGGTTCATGTGGAAAGATGAAACCACCTTCGGCACAAATTGCGGACGAGTCCTCAACTCCGCTCTATCTTCATGGAAGATTAAATAAGGGCTCTTGTGAGACAAAGCCGCTAACTTAGACAACCGCTTTGCGGATGCCAAAGCCAACAGGATGACCACTTTCCAAGTAAGGAACTTCAACTACACCTTCTGTAAAAGGTTCAAACCAATGTGATTGAAGGAACTGCAACACCACGTTAAGATCCCATGGTGCCACAAATGGGGGTTGGATGTGCAACAAACCTTTCACGAAAGTCTGAACTTCTGGAAGGTAGGCCAATTGTTTTTGAAAGAAAACCGATAAGGCTGAAATCTGTACTTTAATTGAGCTCAACTTTAGGCCCGCATCCACACCTGCTTGTAGAAAACGGAGAAAACGTCCTAGCTGAAATTCTTCCGTAGGAGCCTTCTTGGATTCGCACCAAGACACATATTTTCTCCAAATACGGTGGTAATGTTTCGACGTTACTCCTTTCCTGGCCTGAAGAAGTGCGGGAATGACTTCACTGGGAATACCCGTTCGGGCTAGGATTTGGCGTTCAACCGCCATGCCGTCAAACGTAGCTGCGGTAAGTCTTGATACACGCAAGGCCCCTGCTGTAACAGGTCCTCGCGTAGAGGAAGAGGCCAGGGATCTCCTATGAGCAATTCCTGAAGATCTGGATACCAAGCCCTCCTTGGCCAGTCTGGGACAATGAGGATCGCTTGAACCTTTGTTCTTCTTATGATCTTTAGAACTTTTGGAATGAGATGAAGTGGAGGGAACACATACACCGACTGAAACACCCATGGTGTCACCAGATCATCCACTGCTATTGCTTGAGGATCCCTCAACCTGGAACAATATCTCTGAAGCTTCTTGTTGAGATGAGACGCCATCATGTCTATTTAAGGAATTCCCCAATGACTCGTCACTTCTGTGAAGATCTCTTGAGGGAGGCCCCACTCTCCTGGTAGGAGATCGTGTCTGCTGAGGAAGTCTGCTTCCCAGTTGTCGACTCCTGGAATGAAGATTGCTGACAGAGCGCTTGTATGCTTTTCCGCCCAGCGGAGAACATTTGCGGCTTCTGCCATCGTCGCTCTGCTTTTTGTTCCGCCCTGGCGGTTTGTGTGTGCTACTGCAGTAACATTGTCCGACTGGATCAGTAAGGGCAGATTGCGAAGAAGATGTTCTGCTTGCACAAGGCCGTTGTAAATGGCCCTTAACTCAAGAACGTTTATGTGGAGACAAGTTTCCTGGCTTGACCATCTTCCTTGGAAGTTTTCCCCGTGTGACTGCTCCCCAGCCTCGGAGACTTGCATCCGTGGTCACTAGGATCCAGTTTTGGATCCCGAACCGGCGCCCCTCTAGGAGGTGAGAACTGTGCAGCCACCACAGGAGTGACAGGATTATCCTTCGGTGCATATGCAGGTGGGATCCGGACCACTTGTCCAACAGGTCCCACTGAAACACTCTGGCATGGAATCTGCCAAACTGAATGGCCTCGTAGGCCGCAACCATCTTCCCCAGCAACCGAGTGCATTGATGGATTGACACTCTTGCTGGTTTCAGAATTTGTTTGACCAGACTCTGAAGTTCCAGAGTCTTTTCCACTGGAAGAAAAACTCTCTGCAGTTCTGTGTCCAGTACCATTCCCAAAAACGACAACCGTGTCGTCAGAATCAACTGTGATTTTGGCAAGTTCAGGAGCCAACCATGTTGCTGAAGAACTGTCAGGGAGAGTGCAAAGTTTTGCACCAACTGGTCCCTGGATCTCGCCTTTATCAGGAGATCGTCCAAGTACGGGATAATCGTGACTCCTTGCTTGCGAAGGAGAACCATAATTTCCGCCATCACTTTGGTGAAAATCCTCGGAGCCGTGGACAGACCAAACGGCAACGTCTGAAATTGGTAATGACAATCCTGAATTGCAAATCCGAGGATAAATAGGAACATGCAAGTAGCCATCCTTTATGTCCACCGACACCATAAAATCCCCTTCCTCCAGACTGGAGATCACTGCTCGGAGAGACTCCATCTTGAATTCGAATTTCTTTAGGTAGAAATTTAGGGAATTCAGGTTTAGGATTGGCATGACCGATCCATCCGGCTTTGGGACCACAAACAGGCTTGAATAAAAGCCTTCTCCCTGTAGTGACTGGGGAACTCTGACGATGACCCGATTTTGACACAACTTTTGTATTGAGTCGCAAACTACCACCCTATCCGGAAGAGAAGCTGGTAAGGCCGATTTGAAAAATCGGCACGGGGGAACGTCTTGAAACTCCAGTTTGTACCGATGGGATACTATTTGTACAACCCATGGGTCCAGGTCCGAACGAACCCAGAACTGACAAGAGTTTGAGACGTGTCCCCACTGGTGCGGACTCCCGCAGAGGAGCCCCAGCGTCATGCGCTGGATTTGGCAGAAGTCGGGGAGAGGACTTCTGCTCCTGGGAACCAGCCACGGCTGGTGATCTTTAACCCTTTCCCCTTCCTCTAGTGGCAAGGAAGGAAGAACCTCGCCCTTTCCTGTATTTATTGGGCCGAAAGGACTGCATTTGATAATGGTGTGTTTTCTTTTGTTGAGAAGGAACATAAGGCAAAAAGGATGATTTACCCGCGGTAGCCGTAGATACCAAATCTGCGAGGCCTTCACCAAACAAGACACCACCTTTATATGGTAGAGACTCCATATTTTTCTTGGAGTCAGCATCCGTATTCCATTGATGAATCCACATTGCTGGCCTAGCTGAGACTGCCATGGCATTGGCCTTTGATCCCAAAAGGCAAATATCTCTCGCAGCTTCCTTAAGGTAAGCTGCAGCGTCCAGAGGATGCTATCCCTATCTAGGGCATCTATATCAGATGACACATTATCTGCCCACTTTTCGATAGCACTACTCACCCATGCAGATGCAATGGCCGGTCTGAGTGGCGAATCTGTGGTCGCATAAATGGATTTTAACGTATTTTCCTGCTTACGATCCGCAAGGTCCTTAAGGGCTGCCGTGCCAGGTGACGGGAGAGCCACCTTTTTAGACAAACGCGATAGAGCCTTGTCTACCATGGGGGGTGACTCCCACTTCTCCCTATCCCCAGAGGGAAACTGATAAGCCACCGGAATCCTTTTGGGAATCAAACGTTCTGTGAGGGCTTTCCCAGACTTTTTCGAATAGAGTGCTCAGTTCATAAGAGGGAATAAACGTTCTCAGGTTTCTTTTCCTTATACATACAGACCCTTTTATCAGGAACAGCAGGGTCCTCAGTGATATGTAATACATCTTTAACCGCCACAATCATGTACTGAATGCTCTTTGCCAATTTTGGATCTAATCTGGAATCGCTATAAGCGACACTGCAATCAGTGTCCGTGTCGGTATCAGTGTCTGCCAATTGGGTAAACGTACGTTTTTGTGACCCCGAGGGGACCTTAACTTGTAATAACATATCCTCCACAGATTTTTTTTCCATGCCTGGGTCTGAGACTCAGACTTATCTATTCTCTTACTAATAAGAGCCACATTAGCATTCAAAACATTTACCCAATCAGGCGTCGGCGGTGCTGACAGGGTCACCCCCACAGCCGTTTGTATCCCTAATACAGCCTCCTCCTGGGAAGAGCATTCAGCCTCAGACATGTCGACACACGTATACCAATCACCCACAGACACACCGGGCATATAGGGGACAGACCCACAGTAAAGTCTGTCAGAGAGACACAGAGGTGATTTGCCAGCTCACAACCCAGCGCCAAATCAACGGGTCTGAAACTGCTAAGAAATTGCCCCAGACCTGTAGCGCTTTAAATATCAAGTATATTGCACCAAATTATATTGTGCCGCACCCCCCTTCCCCTCGTTACTTGTAAGCAGTGTGTGGAAGGACCAGCGTCTCTGCAGCCAGCGGAGAGGAAATGGCGCTGAGCTTAGTGTAAGCAGTGAGGAAGAAGTTCCGCCCCCTTAATGGCGCGCTTTTGTCCCGCTTATTTTTAATTATACTGGTGGGGGTTAGGACAGTGCCTTAGCAATAATGTCCCGTCCCCCCCACGCCCTGCACCCTGTAGTGCTGTGTGTGTGAGCCTGGCGCGCAGCGTCCATTCGCTGCGCGGTACCTCAGAAATGCCGTCACTGAAGAAGTCTTTTCTTCTGCTACTCACCTGTCTTCTGGCTCTGAAAGGGGGCGACGGCCGGCTGTGGGAGTTAGCATCTAGGCGTACCCAGCGATCAGCATCCTCAGGAGCTAATGGTGTCCTGCAGCCAGAAGCAGAGCCATTTAACTCACTAGAAGTTGGTCATACTTCTCTCCCCTAAGTCCCACAAAGCAGGGAGACTGTTGCCAGCAGCCTCCTGAACATAAAAAACCTAACATAAGTCTTTTCCAGAGAAACTCAGTAGAGCTCCCCTGTAGTGCGTCCAGTCTCACTGGGCACAATTCTAAAACTGGAGTCTGGAGGAGGGGCATAGAGGGAGGAGCCAGTTCACACCCTTTGAAAGTCTTGAAGCGCCCATGTCTCCTGCGGATCCCGTCTATACCCCCCCATGGTTCTATGGTGACCCCAGCATCCTCTATGGACTAAGAGAAAGTAACATATACAGGTGGAGCCTTAGATATAGCTTATCTAGACTTTAGTAAGGCTTTTAACACTGTCCCACATTGACTGCTAAATAAATTTGACAGCTTGAGATTGGATACAATAATAATAATAATAATAATTTTATTTATATAGCGCTCTTTCTCCAATAGGACTCAGATACATAGCATAATATAGCACAGAAAATAATGAAGTGCAGAACAGATTTTCATAAAATACAGAAGTATGGAGATACTAAAAGGGACAATTATGGGAATGCTTGAGTAAAAAGGAAAGTCGAGTCTACTTTTGATTGATTCTTTAGTTGGGGCCTCTCGCACTGTCCGGGGAAGTGAGTTCCATAGAGTCGGAGCCGCATGACTAAAAGCTCGACCCCCAGATGAATTACGGGAGATTCTAGGTACTGCTAAAAGTCCATCTACAGATCGCAGTAATCGAGTGGGGCAGTATGGGGTCAGTAGCTGCTTCAGGTACCTTGGGCCCTGGTCAAGTAGTGCTTTGAAACTCAGTAAGCCAATCTTGAAGATGATTCGCCATCTTACAGGCAGCCAGTGAAGGGGGTAGAGTATGGGTGTTATGTGGCTAGAACGAGGCTGGTTGGTTAACAGCCTGGCAGCTGTGTTTTGCACCAGCTGTAAACGGTGCAATTCTTTTGCTGGGAGACCAAGGTAGAGGGCATTACAGTAGTCTAATCGAGATGATACAAATGCGTGGATGACTTTTGGCAGATCATCTGAGGGAATTAAGTGCTTGATTCTGGCTATGTTCCTCAGGTGAAAGAATGAGGATTTGATTGTGGCTGATCTCTGATGTTTAAGTGTCAAGCCACCATCCAGGACAACGCCAAGATTCCGCACACGATCAGTGGTTTGTAATTCCGAATCCCCGAGTGTAAGTCCAGTTGGTTGGCTATGCTGCAGTCTTGTCCTTTGATGTTGCAGTCCTATCATAAGGACCTCTGTTTTATCCGGGTTCAGTCGCAGCCAACTAGCACTCATCCACTCCTGGAGTTCAGCTAGACAGCCATTTAGGGTTGCTATTGGGTTATCAGTGCCCAGAGCAAGGGACAAGTACAGTTGTGTATCATCTGCATAGCAGTGGTAGACTAGCCCATGGCGCCTGATTATACTGCAAAAAGCATGGGGGATAGTATAGAACCTTGTGGGACACCACATGGCAGTGGCACTGGTGGTGATGAGTATAATCCAGACGATACTCTCTGTGACCTGCCTGTGAGAAATTATTTGAACCAATTTAGGACTGTGCCATCCAGTCCACAAAAATGTATCAGACGCTCAATCAGAAGCCCATGGTCCACGGTATCAAATGCTGCAGAGAGATCCAGAAGGATTAATATTGAACAGTCGCCTCTGTCTCTTGCCGTCAGCAGATCATTTAACACACACACCAGGGCTGTTTCAGTGCTATGTCTTCTCCTGAATCCTGATTGGAATGGATCATAGATATCATGGGTTGTCAGGCAGGTTTCCAGTTGATTTGCAACCACTTTCTCAATAACCTTTCCTAGAAAAGGAAGGTTTGATACCGGTCTATAGTTGGTCATGCAGTCGGGATCTAAATTAGATTTTTTAAGAAGAGGTCTAACAATTGCTTCCTTTAGGGGTCCAGGAAATTTGCCTGTCTGCAAAGAGCATTGAACAATTTTTGCAAAGACAGGGCCAATTATATCCATACAACCTATTAGAAGCTTGGTTGAGGCAGGGTTCAGATCACAGGTGGTGGGACGCAAAATCCAAGCAATTTCAGCAATGTCCTTACATCCACTGGGTGAAAGCTGGTCCATGAAGGCAGGTGGATTATATTGGCAGGTTTTGTAGTTTGACACTCCTTTGATGGCACTGTGGAGATTCCAGCCCGAATGGTGGATATTTTATCTGCAAAGAAGTTTGCAAACTCGTTGCATCTTGCCTGGGAGAGGGTTTCATCAGTCTGCAGGCATGCTGGCTTGCAAAGCATCTCCACTGTGCGGAAAAGTTGAGCTGGCCTATTGTTTTCTGCTGTGATCTCATTTGACAGAAACTGTGATTTCTTACGGGTGATTGTCGATTGATATTCTTCATTATGCTTTATTAATTTTATTTTGTCATCCACTAGGTTAGTCTACCTCCATCGTCTTTCCAGTCTACGCCCCCTTTTCTTGAGCTCACCAACACTGTTGTCGAACCAGGGAGCTCGACGTTGTGGTTTACGAGGTCTTATACGCACAGGGGCAATAATATCAATTGCAGCCATAACATCCCTATTATAATAACGGACTAGGGAACAGGGATCTTCACAGGCACCCAGTATAGCAGAGAGATCCAGATTTGCTGTTAGAGCCTGCGGAGTCATACCCCTCCTTGGACGATACCTGGTCAACTCCACGGGCAGAGATTTTATTTGAGAGGTTGCAACTGAGAACCATAGGGCGTGGTGGTCTGACCAGATGACTGGGTTTATTTTTAGGTCAGTGACTTCTAATCCAATCTGAAAGACAAGATCAAGAGTGTGACCACTTTTATGTGTGGCAGAAGGAATGATAGTGTCATCAGCAGCAACCAGCTAGAAGGGGGCTGTGGATACGACTAGCGCAGTTTTCCAATTTCTTCCCTATTTTCCAGTGGCAGAAGGAATGACCTGTGTGAAGCCCAGACCATTCATTGTGCACAGGAGGTCTTGGCCAAGGCGAGAAAGCTCATCATCTACCCATGCATTGAAATCCCCAAGGATGAGCCATCTTTGATGTTCCAGAACCAGGCCACCAACAGTGTCTGCAATTTCTTGTAGAAATATCTTTCCATCTCCAGGTGGTTGGTAAATGAGAAGTACTCTGAAACCTAATCCTGTCGAACTCCGGGCAGCAATGCACTCGAATAAGCGAGTAATTTCAATAGGGTGGACCCTAAGTTTAAGGTCTTTTTTGAAGCAGATAGCCACCCCGCCACCCCTTTGGTTAAGATGGTTGAATAGATAAGATCTTGGTTGTAGGATATAAAAACAGAGCATTTTAAATGGAGTGCATTCACAGGAGGGAAAGGTTATCAGTGGAGTACCCCAGGGATCTGTACTTGGACCAGTGCTTTTTAATATCTATATTGGCGACATTACAATAGGAGACGTGGAGGACGACGTAGGAGGGCAACAACCCAGCAGCAGGACCGCTACCTCCGCCTTTGTGCATGGAAGAACAGGAGGAGCACTGCCAGAGCCCTGCAAAATGACCTCCAGCAAGCCACAAATGTGCATGTGTCTACTCAAACGATCAGAAACAGACTCCATGAGGGTGGTATGAGGGCCCGATGTCCACAGGTGGGGGTTGTGCTTACAGCCCAACACCGTGCAGGACGTTTGGCGTTTGCCAGAGAACACCAAGATTGGCAAATTCGCCACTGGCACCATGTGCTCTTCACAGATGAAAGCAGGTTCTCACTGAGCACATGTGACAGAGTCTGGAGACGCCAAGGAGAACGTTCTGCTGCCTGCAACATCCTCCAGCATGACCGGTTTGGCAGTGGGTCAGTAATGGTATGGGGTGTCATTTCTTTGGGGGGCCGCACAGCCCTCCATGTGCTCGCCAGAGGTAGCCTGACTGCCATTAGGTACCGAGATGAGATCCTCAGACCCCTTGTGAGGCCATATGCTGGTGCGGTTGGCCCTGGGTTCCTCCTAATGCAAGACAATGCTAGACCTCATGTGGCTGGAGTGTGTCAGCAGTTCCTGCAAGACGAAGTCATTGATGCTATGGACTGGCCCGCCCGTTCCCCAGACCTGAATCCAATTGAGCACATCTGGGACATCATGTCTCGCTCCATCCAGACTGTGCAGGAGTTGGCGGATGCTTTAGTCCAGGTCTGGGAGGAGGATCCCTCAGGAGACCATCCGCCACCTCATCAGGAGCATGCCCAGGCATTGTAGGGAGGTCATACAGGCACGTGGAGGCCACACACACTACTGAGCCTCACTTTGACTTGTTTTAAGGACATTACATCAAAGCTGGATCAGCCTGTAGTGTGTTTTTCCACTTTAATTTTGAGTGTGACTCCAAATCCAGACTTCCATGGGTTAATAAATTTGATTTCCATTGATCACTTTTGTGTGATTGTTGTCAGCACATTCAACTATGTAAAGAACAAAGTATTTAATAAGAATATTTCATTCATTCAGATCTAGAATGTGTTATTTTTAGTGTTCCCTTTATTTTTTTGAGCAGTGTGTGTATATATATTTTATACACACACACACACACACACACACACACACACACACACACACACACACACACACACATATACAGTCTGTCCGGAAAGTAATGAGATTAAATCCAGGGGAAAAAGTCTTATTGAGCAGAATGACCCTTAAGCATAGATACATCGTTGCCAGTGTGTCTGCCAAGCTTTGTAAGCCTCATGGAAGGCATTATCCAGAACATCCTTGAGTGCCCTTGTCTCGTCCGCATCCACTTTGTCTACGGTCTGAAAACGGTGTCCTTTCAGGCCGCATTTGATCCGGGGGAACAAATAGAAGACCGCCAGGACCAGGTCTGGACTGTAGGGTGGTTGAGGCAGCGCGTTCACGTTGTGCTTGGCCAAAAGCTCCCTCACTTGCAACGATGTGTGACATGGCGCATTGTCATGATGGAGGACACTAGTAGTGACAATTTCCTTGTGAACGTGGAGGACCTTGTTTCTCAACCAATTGAGCACTCCCATGTAAAATGCACCACTGACAGTTTGGCCAGTAGGTAGAAATTCCTTGTAGACCAAACGGAGTCGGAAAAAAAAGACAGACAATGAGCATGGATTTCGTCTTTGATTTGCTCATTCGGCCCTTTTTGGGGCGACACGACGATGGTGTGTGCCATTCTGTGCTTTGCCTTTTGGTTTCCGGATCGTACTCAAAGATTCAAGTTTGGTCACCTATCACTGTCAAAAAAATGAGGCTCACTTTACACATGCTCCAAAAGTTTGTGGGAAATCGCCATACTTGTCTTTTTGATCATGAGTCAAAACCTTGGGAACCAATCGGACACACCTTTCGCATCGCTAATTCATTTGTCAAGATCTCTTGCACAGTAGTTTTTGGAAGACCAAACCTTTCTGCTACCATTCTAAAACTCAAATGATGGTCTGTGTTCAAAACATTGTGCACTTTGTCCACATTTTGCTCATTTTAGCTGGTTGAAGGTCGTCCAGAGCGTGGTTTGTCCTTAACATCTTCTATGCCCTCCTTTGAAACCAGTGTTAAACTTGCGCCTTGGATTCCTCCCCGAAGGCCTTTTGAAGAATGGCAAGCATCTCTGTATCTGATTTCCCGAGTTTAACACAAAACTTGATCGCATATCGTTGCTCAATGGTACGCTTCATCTCAAACCTCAACCTAGGTAAAAAAGGAAACTTTGGTTACAGCTCTATCCATACACTGTAAAGGCTCACAGGCAACTGCCGCCGACGGGAACCTGTAGCTGAAACACCCCTTCACCCATCCCGCCCTACAGCACCGCCATATGCCTGTTCTAACAGAAGGAAGACGTTAAACCCATCTCGCAATGGAAAATATTATGAAACTATACAAAAAGCTGGAGATCAGGTGCACTGGAGACACCCCAAAAACAAAAACGACACTGGGCAGCCCAAATTTAAAGACGAAGTGGCGGCTGAATTCCGCGCAACTCTTCAGGCGTGTCAGCAGTCCATTGATGACTTGGGAGGTCGGATGGATCATTTGGAGACAAAGACTGGTTCTCATAATGACCTCGTAGTTCTTCATGAGAATCTGGAGGCGAAGGAGACAGCCATTTGGGATAAAGTCAGTGATTTGGAAGATAGATCTCACTGCAACAATATTAAATTGCAGGGGGTCCCGGAAGCAGTCCCGAACAGCAGCTTACACGATTTTGCATTCTCCATTTCAAAAGCTTCTTCCTACTGCTCAGGCATCTGATCTCCTCATCGATCGTATCCATAGACTCTCGAAGGCTAGAAATGCCCCGGACGGTGCCTCTCGGGATGTGCTGACGCAGATCCACTTTTTCCATATCAAGGAAGCGCTTTTGAAGGCTGCCAGGACGTCTGAGGAGTCTGAGGACATCCTTGGAAACCTGCAATTATTTGGAGACCTTTCTCAAGCTACACTGAATAAACGGCGTTCTTTTCAGCCCATTACGAGTGCATTGAGAAAGGCTTGCATCCTATATCGACGGGGATTCCCAACTAGTCTACTGGTCAATAAAAATGGCTCCACTACTTCTATTTCTACTCTTGGGGAGGGCATGAAGGCTCTCTCGGAGTGGAATATTAACAACCACCTTCTGATTCTCCTCCCGGCTGTGGGTTACAGCAGGACTGGTCCACGGTGGGCTCACAATCCTGAGAAGCTTGCTCTATATTATTAGTTATGTGTTGACTCTTATTACTATGTTGCCTTAGTCATTGTATTTTTTCATAATTTCAGGTATTTGAGCTGTTTGGTGGCCCTGTGGATGTACTTTTGTTTTCTACGTATGCATGTGCTCAGTCAAACAGCTCGCCTTTATCTCTACTACTGTATGCAACATTTGTTATGCTCTCAGCTATTTTATGTTGTTGCAGAAGGTGGTTTTGTGTTTATGCAGGACCTATAGGTTTCTCATGCCGTACATTCTGCTATTCTAATTAGATATTATACTATTTGTTCTATTTTTGACGCATGTTCCTTACTCTTCACTAGGTCATATGATCATACTACAGTTGTCAGATACGGGGCTAAGGCCCTATATGTTGTAGCTCGTATCATGTAAAGGTATGTTGGAAGACTAACCACTATCCCCCTTTGCCATGTTGATGCTGCCGAAGTTTGGTAGCCTTCTCTGGCCTCATGTGAGGTAATTTCAGTTTTCCTTTTTTTATTTTCTGTTCCTTTTTACTCACCCTTTCACTTTGTGTCGTTGCTTATTCCCACTCCCCTCAGAATTACATTGCCATATTTCTATGTAAAACTTCTCTGATTGCACAAATTATCTTAGGTCTGCAATGCTACTTGCTTCAGTGTTATAATAGTAAATATAGTATCGATTAACGCTAAGGGGCTTAATTCCCCTCATAAATGGAGATTTGCCCCTAATCACTTTCGGAAATTAAAGGCCCATGTAGTCTCAGTGCAAGAAACACATTTTCAAAGAGATGCCCCGCCTTTATTTAGTAATGCTAAATTCCCTCATTGTTATATAGCCAATGGGCGGCCCTGTAAGAAAGCCAGTGCTGCAATATGGATATCTCAGGATTGTCCTTTCGTATTGTCTGGTCAGCTTTCCGATACTAACGGGAGGTATTTGCTTTAGATGGGTCAATTGGATGGTATTGACGTAACCCTGGTGTCTGCTTATGTGCTTAACATTGGACAGCTTTCTTTTTGCCGTAAATTATGCTCAGTGTTAACTAAGCATGGTAAAAGGGGACCTCTTAGTGTTGAGGGATTTTAATATGGTTCTGGATTCAATCTTGGATAGAGCCAAGTCCACCTCTCCCAGATATAGGGTATCTCATGATTTTTCTAAGGGGTTCAGACAGCTGCTAGCTGAATATGATCTTTACGATGTGTGGAAAGTCAGGCACCCCAAGGAGAGAGATTATTCCTTTTATTCTCAGGTGCATCATTCATATTCCAGGATAGACTTGGTATTGGCAGATAAATGTTCTCTGCCCTCTATTACAAAGATAGATATCTTACCCATGACGTGGTCTGACCACTCCTCGGTGTTCCTGACCTGGGATACTAAAGCTAGTTCAGTTCCCCCAGGCCCATGGAGGTTGAGTGCATATTTGTTATCCCAACTCGATGCACAGCAGTCTCTCCAAGGGTCTTTGTCCCTATTCCTTGAAACTAATATACCGGAGGAAATGTCCGTTTTTAATTTCTGGTGTGCTCTAAAGGCTGTGATGCGTGGGTCAGCTATCCAGACGGCAGCCAGACTTAAGCGGGTATATAGGCAGCAGTGTCAGGCAGCAAAAGTTGTGGCGTCAACACTTGAGAAGGCAATAAGACTGACCCAGCGAACAAGATATTGTATAAGGCGTTGCTTAAGGCAAGGGAGAAGGTTAATACTTTCACTCTTGGGGAAGCTTAAAGAAATCTTTCTCGCCTTAACCAGCTATTATATGTCTATGGCAATCGGGCTAGCCGTTTACTGGCGTGTAAGTTTCGGGGGGAAGGTGTGCTAAAGAGAGGGTACAGAATGTTTTTAACCATAGTGGTAACAAAGTCTATGATCCCATTGAAATTGAGAATGTATTTTCAGATTACTCCCGATTATATAATCTTGAGACGGACCCGCTTACTACACAGCCATCTAGCGAGGAAATTGATACATTTTTGAGAGCAATAAATCTGCCATTTTCAGACAATGTAACGTGTCCGACATTGGAAGATCCCTGGTCAGCGGAGGAAGTTGAGAAGGCTATTGATTCTCTACCCTTAGACAAGGCCCCAGGGCCGGACGGTTATCCGTCTAACTACTAGAAAACGTTCAAAGGGACCCTGGCCCCGATATTAACATCAGTGTGTAATGAGGCTTCTGAGAGGGGAAATTTCCCACATGAGATGTTGGAAGCTTGGATTATAGCTCTTCCTAAACCGGGGAAGCCCCCACTTCAGTCCAAAATTATCGTCCCATTGCATTGTTGAACACTAATGTCAAGTTATATGCTACACTGGTTGCAAATATGTTTTGCCCTTTACTCCCATTGTTGATTCATCAGGACCAGGAGGGGCTCATAATGGGCAGACAGGCTCCTGATAAAACCAGTCTGGTTTTTAATGTTCTAGAATACTGTGAGAAGCATAAGGAGCCTTTACGGCTAATATCATTGGACGTTGAAAAGGCGTTTGATAGACTCCACTGGGGCTATCTTAAGGCTGTTTTGTAAAAATTTGTGTTTGGTGGTAGGATACTCGACTGCATTTTAGCCTTATATTCCTCTCCTTCAGCGAGGATATACGTAAATGGTTTCTTGTCATCGAGTTTTATAATCACTAAACGGTACTCGTCAGGGTTGCTCGCTTCCCCTCTGATATTTTCACTTGCTATAGACCCGCCAGCGGAAAAAATGTAAAGTTCTGATTCTATCCAGGGCCCACATATTGGTGGTATAACGCAAAAGATCTGTGTTCGCAGACAATGTATTATTGTGTTTATTGCGCCTCGAACATTCCCTTTTAGCACTGACTCTGGTATTACACAGTTTTGCGGACGTTTCCTTCTATAAACTAAATACCAGCAAGACTGAGGCCCTCCCATTTAATATTCCCACTGATACATTAACCTATGCTCTACCTATAAGTACGCTTGGCAAATGCGCTCATTGAGGTATCTGGGAGTGCAGTTAGCTGGTGAACATGATCTTCTGTCTTGTAATTACGATCCTCTCCTTGGGGTGTTTAGTGGCTTGGTTAAAGATTGGATGTTTCAGGAAGTGTCTTGAATGGGACGATTAGCGGTTATAATGGTTTTACTACCAAAATTACTTTTTTGTTCCGGACCATTCCTAGACAGCTTCCGAAAATACTGTGCAATAAATTCAATAAAATAATCACTACTTATGTTTGGAAAGGAAGCAAACCCAGAATTGCAAAACGTACCCTGTCCCTTTCTAAATTAGTGGGTGGAATGGCTTTTTCGGACTTGGAGAAATACCAAGTTACATGTTTATTAAATCAAGCTAGAGATTGGTTTGATATTGTCTCACCTAAACCATGGATTATATGAGAGAGAGAGAGAGAGAGAGAGAGAGAGAGAGAGAGAGAGAGAGAGAGAGAGAGAGAGAGAGAGAGAGAGAGAGAGAGAGAGAGAGAGAGAGAGAGAGAGAGAGAGTGTGTGTGTGTGTGTGTGTGTGTGTGTGTGTGTTAGCGAGTTAACCTTTTGACCTCCCTGATCTTTTAAAGGCTACCTAGTAATATTGACCTTCCACAACTTGGCTCCTCTGGAGTGGTTAAATGTACTGTGCTGGCCAGAAGGAGATTTGTGCTTCAATCTCGTGACATTAATTACTTTCTCCTGAACTCTCTTTGTCAGGTATCGCCAACCTGATACCTAATTTGCAGTTAAACTTCCTGGATTAGTTGCGGAATCTCCACAGTGGGGGATATGCTATCGGAAGACGGGGTAGTTTTATTCTCACATCTTCAGGCAGAATATGGTATTTAATCTAGGGACTTTTATAAGTATCTCCAAATTAGACACTGGCTGCAGAGTTGTTTGCCTGCACCAATAAGGTAGCTTTCTTTTCCAGAATATGTGCTATCCAGATTTACATCTCCTGGCCATAGGGGAGAATCTTGTGGTGGTACCGCTTTCAGATAGCTATAGTTCAAAATGGTAAATTGGATTGTCAACTGACATGGTAAGGGGATCTCTTGCAGTCTCTTAAGGGCAGTACACACGAGAGATGTGTGCTGAGCAATCTCTCCCCCCACTCAGCACAGCGCAATGTGTGAGAGCGAGGGGGGCGCTCACAGAGATAGCGATGCGGGGCCGCACATCGCTATCGCTGTGGGACATACACACGAGAGTTCCGTGCTTAAAATCAAAGCAGACTGCTTAGATATTAAGAACAAGTCTCTCCGTGTGTACCCCCATAACTGAGGAAGACTGGGAGACTGTTTTCCGTACTTGCTTTAAAGTGTCTGGATGTATTAGTCATACAGAGATGTTTTATAAACTTCTCCACTGAGCATATCACACTCTGGATAAACTACATGTTATTTGGCCGTCTGTCTCCAAATATTGTTGGAGGAATTGTGGTCAGGAGGGTGATATATTTTATGTATTCTGGTTATGCCAACTCCTTCAGCCGCTGTGGAGAGACGTATTTACCCTGATCACTAAAGTCATTGGGGTTCCTATAAGGGTCGACCCACTAGTAGTTCTTTTACATTTCTATCCTGGGGATTTATCTTTAGGAGATAGATACATTATGGGACATATTCTGGTAGCTACAAAAGCTGCCATCGCCCAAAAATGGAGATCTGCTGATGTCCCTAATCTACGAGTCATTGAAAATGGTGTTCAGAAACATTATGTTTTTGAGACAGCAGATTGCAAATATACTTCTGCATCCTCTCCTCATATGAAGTGGTTTAATTGGTGTGCATATAGGTGTCAAAGTCGGAAAAATATCATGCTACACGTTGCCATATATCCACTCTATGCGCGTGCCTGCTGCACGTGCACATTCTCTCCCGTGCGTGCGGACACTCGCAGCCGCGTGATGGCGCCTCGGCCATGCGCTCGAGCGCGTGGTATGTGCATTTACGGTAGAGTTTGTGTGCGTCTAGCGGGCGACTCAATCGTTAAATAATAAAACCAAATAGTATGTTTTATAGATAATGTTCCCCTTAATAATGACTAAGTTTGTTTAATGTAAATGATCGCTGGACAGAGGAATTCCTCTTTGTATGGTACGAAGGGTCAGACAGGGTTTGAACAGCTGTGTCTGGTACCTAACTAAAGAACATTTTATTAGAAACAATCCGGTGCTGGTTAGGTAAAGATTAATCGCTCCTGCTTATAGTTATGGCCATTAGTATTTTCTGGACATTTACTATATTTGCGATTCATTACCCATGCGGCGGGAATCTTCAGATTCCCTCCCACCTGAGCAGTTTGATATAGTCGCAGCCCACCTGTTCAAACTAACCTATGACCTTTTGTTATGATGCAGGGAGACATTCCTGTGTCCAATGAACAATGAGATTATAGGTCCCTTTGTAGTGTACTGTACGCAGTGTATATAAGATCAGCCAGCCTGGGCAGCTCTCTCACTCTCCACAAACGGTTTTCATCTTGACTAACTTGGAGCTGGTACCAGAAAGCTGCGCAGCGATCATTCCCAGTGTGTGTAAGTAATTCTCTGTAATCAACTTGTTCTCTGTTTGTATTGGCCATTCCGACTCTCTCTGTTATAGTATAAGTTTGTGACGCTATTGTATATTTCTGTCTAGATATTCTGTTAGAATTATAGGTTAGCTTGTAGTGTATGACTTGTAAACTGTTTCCCCTTTTCAATATAACTAAAAGCTTGTTAGTAAAGGTGTTGGAACCTTAGCAAGGTATCGTGTGTTTATTATATTGCAGAAGGTAATAGGAGCGTCTCAAACGCTCAAGCAGCTTTAGCATTAACAAGGTTAAGCAACGTTATATCGCTACAGTATTTCAGTACAAGGTTTATAGCATAAGAGTATCCTTTCGGTGCGTTACATTCAAGGTTTACTGATTGTCACCCTGTGAGCGTCTGCGCCGCTCGTGATCTCCTCGTGGTCTCGAGCGTACGCTACGCTGGTAGCGTAGCATTACGGTAGTCAACCGCCTATAGCGTGCCCGACACCACGCATTAAGCTGTGAACGAGCGTGTCGCATGTGCGTCTCGATCACGGCCGAGCGTATGCTACGCTAAGTGCGTACCCTTACGGTACCTCATACGCCAATTGCGTACTGTATCTCTTACCCATTTATTGTGAATGTTATAAGATAAATAGTTAGCTTTATCATAGGGAAGGACAAGGTCACTCTTCTATATACTCTAGACCAGTGGTTCTCAACCTCGGTCGTGAAGTACCCCCAACAGTTCATGTTTTCCAGGTCTCCTCACAGGATTGCAAGTGAAATCATTTGCTCCACCTGTGGATCTTTTATAGTGTGTCAATGAGTAATGAATACACCTGTTCAACTGCTAGGTGACCTGGAAAACATGAACTGTTGGGGGTACTTGAGGACAGAGGTTGAGAACCACTGCTCTAGACCAATGGATCTTTCAGTTTTAGATTCCCCATAGAGGCATTAGTCACTCAGATGGGTCTGGTCACTTCTGTGATGTGATATTTAAAATTGAGATTAAAATCACTATAGGTTTGCCACTGTTATATGTGCAATAATATAACACCTACAGGCTATGTATTCCTACCCCCCTTTTTGGTTGTGTTCCTTTTGTTCCCCTTTTTACATTCTGAATCCTTTTTTTTCCCAATGTGGAAAATTAATAAAAACTATTGTTTTAACAAAAAACAAAAAAAACAGTGCTTTACTCCAAGTCTACTTTTCAGGGACCTTGATCCCTTCCTCAGGACATGAAACACAACAATCACTGGGATAATATATAGAAAACTTCAGAGTACAGGCATCTGCCAGATATTATTATAAAATTATATATTATTTTTTATATTCTTTTTTATAAATCCATAATAAAATGGCACATAAAAAAAAAAAATATATATATATATATATATATATATATATATATGTATATGTATTATTTATTTATTTGTATACTATGTATAGAATGATTCTGGGATGCATTCTGGGATCGGGATCCCGGTGTCGGTATGCTGACCGCCAGGATTCCGGCAGCCGGCATATCATACCCAACCCCTACATACACATCATAATAGTGTAACTGCTGGTCAGGCTCTGCCCCTACCATTACAGCCAAAGCCGGTTGTTCCAAAGATGAAACCTCTCAAAATGCATGCGACCAGCCACCCACGGCCTCCCCTCACCCGCTGGTGCTACATACCAATCAGTGGCTCTGATGCGGAGGGCGGGTCATGGCACAATTTGAAGATGAAGGAGAACCTTTTTAATACGTGTGCAGCATTAGAGCCGTAACACAATGTTATCAGAAAACATGATTATTCAATTGTATTTTTAAGACCATAGACCACGAGTACAAGCACTCGTTACTATAATGTCAGAAGGTGCCCTGCCTTACAGACACTTCACACTTGCAAGCAAAGGAAGCAGGACTACAGTATTTTGGCCCTCATTCTGAGTTGATCGCAGCAGCAAGTTTGTTAGCAATTGGGCAAAACCATGTGCACTGCAAGGGAGGCAGATATAACATTTGCAGAGAGTGTTAGATTTGGGTGGGTTATTTTGTTTCTGTGCAGGGTAAATACTGGCTGCTTTATTTTTACACTGCAATTTAGATTTCAGTTTGAATACACTCCACCCAAATCTAACTAACTCTCTCTGCACGTTATATCTGCCCCTCCTGCAGTGCACATGGTTTTGCCCAACTGCTAAAAAAATTCCTGCTGCGATCAACTTGGAATTACCCCCTTTATACTGAACATTGAGTGGGAGCGTATAGGTGGTGAACAAAGAGTAAGCTGAGATTTCTACCCTCAGGGCAGGCACCTTATCAAATATTTAATGTTTGTATATGGAAAATGTAACTTTATTTACTACTGAAGTTTAGAAATGTTTTGCACGACAAATTGTCCATTCATAATATTGTCTATACAAACAGATGACAAAACAGGAGAAAATAGAATCCACAGGACAATTCATCCCCTGGAGAATGAACTATAATCAGAATGGAAATATCAGGGATTCCCTTGGTGAAAGATCATAACAAGTTCTACGTACAGTATGACTATTTCCAGTAAGGGGATGAAAATCCATGGAGACTGCACTAGTGTCATAGCCAGCACGAAAACCTAAATCAGCAATGTACTGTAGCAGCACTGAGAACAGGACTTCCCCCAAGGTCATCAGCAACACCTGTAGTAGAAGTAATAGGGGAGCGTATGTGCTCAATTCCACTGAATGTGTTCAGAAACAAATATGAGGGAAGTCAGTGAAAGGTAAAGGTGACATAAGGAAGAGCCAGCACTCCTGACAGAAGCCCAAATTCCTGTATCCTCCTGCACAGTACACAGCAGTCTCTGGAGTCAGCAAGAAGGATACCTGTCAGCTGTACATTACATTTCAGTTATCTGTCCTGTGGAGCTGCTGTCAGCACAAGACACCTTTCAGAAGAATGTGCTGTACAGCTTAGACAGAATGCCAGAATATGTAAAAAATTGCTTAATGACTGGTGCATTATGAACGTTTTTATATTGCTTAGCTACTGCTTATTTCTAATTCTGGCAAATGTTGCAGATCATTGCTGATCGGTCAGCACGGCAGGACCCAGCGGCTTCAGACAATAGCAGCCACTGGGGAAGTGTAAAGTAGCCCCCCTACCTGTGTACCTGAAGGCTGTCCCGGCTGTAAAAATGAAAGTCGAGATGGTCACATTGCTTCCGATGGTGCTAACCAATGTTCCGATGTTTTTTTGGGGGGAAAGGGAGGGTTAAAAATTATAATATATATATATATATATATATATATATATATATATATATATATATATATATATATATATATATATATATATATATATATATATTATTTATTTTACCTGAAATCATTTGGGATACATTTAAATATACGTTCTTCACATAATTCCCTCTTTTTAAAAAAAAAATACATCCTTTAATTTCGGAGCAGTTTTTGGGAGAAAAAAATTTTGTCAGTTACGCGGTTAAAGTGTGAAGTGAAGTTAATGTTTATTTAGAGCGCCTCTTTTGTGCAACTGAAACTACGTTATTATTTCAACTGGTGGGGATACAGGTGTGATCCTCTTTTCTATTGTATATACAAGGCTGCCCATCTGTTTTAATAGTATTTGCTCAAAAAGATGGTTGCACACAGGGTCGCCGTGTTTACTTTCAGACTGCATTTACCAACATGCCCAATCATTGTTTAGCCCCAAGCTCATTTTGGATGCCATATACAGTCACATTACCCAGGGTTCTGCCCAATCCTGTGAAAAAGAACTGGCTACATTTTAATCACAAAATATACAACGCTACAAAAATTAGAAAGGTTTACAAATTTCACTCCCAGTAAGTAATGATCTTTTCTAAGCTTCTGGAATCACAGTACAATTAAACTACATTCTGCCAATATCTGAAAAAGGTCCTTCTCCACATACTGGTTTATTCTCAGTAGCTAAATAGTGATTGGTCCTGAATTACTGGTTTTAAACTTTTGTTGAAAACACAATAGCGATTGTTAGTACTGGGTTTGTTTTTAAATTCATTCCAGATGGTCATAGACAAAGAACACGTGTACCACATTTTCATTAAAACCTGCAAGTGGGTCAAGATGATTCAGACACATTAATCCCAAATCATCCTATTCAATGGGTGTTAAAAACAAAAAAATTTTTTACAAAAACCAAACAGCAGTTCTACCACCACTTTCTGGGAAGGCTACTGATGCGTAAGAATATGTTTCTCTTCTGGATCCTCATAGCCTATGGTGAAGCATAAATCAGGCCAAACCTCGATATAAATGTATTTTACTATTTCTTATTGTTAGAAGAATTTTACTGCAGAATTCCTGTATTAAAAGTCAATTTGATATTGAGCTTATTTCCTTTAAGCAAGGTATAAGAAAGAAGTCATCCTTAAAATTTACATTAGCTGTTATTAGAAACTATATGCTTTGTGCTATAATAAAATTATGGATTGACATGACAAAGAAATGTGAATTCTGCAATTAAAAGCCAGTAATTGTAGTTGTAGTTGTAGTAGTAGTAGTATATTTGCATTAATATCACTTTTGTTTTTAAAATATTGAATGCTTATACCTCTATGTATTAAGAGGACATAAAGCTAATTAATCACGCAGAGTCTGAAACATGAAAGCTGCAAAAGATAACGCAAGAGCCAATGGCACAGAAACACACACATTAATGTAGTACATGCAGCACATATAGGACAGTTGTGTTTGGGATCATTCGTTTTGAAAGGACATCCAGCACAATTGCTCCACACTGATATATCATCTAGGATGTCCCTCTGGTATAGTGGTCAGCACAGGGTCGGTTAAAGATTTTAAAGGGGGGAAAAAAACACTCAATAAAACCCAACAAAAAACAAACAATAAACCCCAAGGGGACTCCACCGTCGATAGACTATCAGCACCATACTTTAACACAGCGGGATTCTCCTTGCCACCCTGGGAGTTGCTACACAATCACCTCGGTGATCCCAGATTAATGGTAAGGGCTCACTAGGACCACGTACCCATTTTATAAATGAAGTCAAGATAAGTAAATAAACACAGAGACATATGATCGTAAAATAAAGTTTACACAAAGACAACATTCCCTCTTTAACCACTTTATGGAGGGAAAAATGCCTCTCTTTTATTTAGCTCTTTTGTTGGAGTCCGATGAAAAATCTACACACTATGGGCAACTTAAAAGAGAAAAAAGCAGCAGGGGACATTCACAGCTCACTAGGAGTGCCTGCAATGAATGACTGTGCCCTGAATTCACCGGGAGTACCATCAGCCGCTGAACCAGTGAGGTAAAAAAGTACTTCGTTAGTCCTGCATTCTGTCCACAGGATTGGGTTCATACTCTATGGGAAGGGTGGAGTATGTTTTTGCATGTAAAGCACACACTGGAAACCACACTGAAACTCCTCCGAAATGAATGGCCACAGAAATACATGAGAAAGTTCCAGACAAGCATGAATATTTTATTTTTGTTTCCTTCACTCAGCTGAATGGTTGTTGGGCCAAGGAAAAGCCAGGGAGATTATTTTTGGAAATTTCCATAGATTTCATGAACTTTATGAGATGCCCCGTCTTCTACTCCATAGACTGAAACTTCCAATTTCTGCAGTGAATGAGGGTGGAATATATGTAACATTTGTTTTTTTGAGGCTTGGAAAAGTAGCAGTTTACAATAAAATGTGAATTTAAGATATTACTTACAGATTACAGATACACTGTGAGCTGTTAATCAGTGTTTTGGCAGGGCCAGCGTCTCTGTGAGGAGAAAATGGCGCTGGATAGAGTTGTGAGGGCTAAGCCACGCCCCCCTTATCAGCGCGCTTCAGTCCCGCTAGTTTTTCACATTTTTATACTGGCGGGGGTCAGTATACAGTGCCTATGCACTGTATACCTCTTTGCCAGGATATAGATTGTATATATATATATATGTATATATATATATATATGTATATATATATGTATATATATATATATATATATATATATATATATATATATATATATATATATATATATATATATATATATATATATATATATATATATATATATATATATATATATATATATATATATATATATATATATATATATACGTATGACCGGCACTCCAACTCAAATGTATATAGATACCTGGGTGCCCTCCCGTGGCACTACAAGGCCCAGCAGACAGCACAGATTGGTGGGCGGCACTCCAAGGATTTGTAAAGAAAAGCAGCTACACAAGCTAAATAACTTCAACGTTTCAGACGCCTTTTATTTGCGCCTTTCGTCAGGATGTTCCTGACGAAAGGCGCAAATAAAAGGCGTCTGAAACGTTGAAGTTATTTAGCTTGTGTAGCTGCTTTTCTTTACAAATCCTTGGAGTGCCGCCCACCAATCTGTGCTATATATATATATATATATATATATATATATATATATATATATATATATATATATATATATATATATATATATATATATATATATATATATACATATACATATACATACATATATATATATATATACACATATATATACATACTATATATATATATATATATATATACATACACACACACATACATAATATATATAAATATATATATATATATATATATATATATATATACATATATACTGGAGGGTATGGGCGGCACTCAGTCTTGCACACAATGTTTCAAGAAAAGCCATATGTGTTTAATATCGACGTTTCGGGGGACGGACCCCCTTCCTCAGGACACAGCTGTGTATATATCCAAAATGTTTCTCTTCGTGATAATGCCAAATCCCTATCACCACCTCTAACATGCGGTTTAACGAGCTCCACTATAGTAAATTTCAAGCTCTTTATGTCTGAATTATGTTTCTCAGAGAAATGTCTAGGAAGATTGTGAGTGGTTACTTTGTTCTTAATACTTCTTAAATGTTCCTGTATTCTTAATTTAGCCTGTCTATGCTAGTATTCATGAATGTCCATCTCCTGATAGATTGTATTGTTACTTAATGTCCTCATCTCTCCTTATCTGTATGATTAATTTTGCGTATTTAATGTTGATTGAGAAAATCATGTATGTTTATTCATACATTCATTTAAATGTGTTTTTTACCAGCTTCTTTGACCATCCCTCTGAAGAAGTCCTATGTGGACGAAACGCGTCAGGGTTGAAGAGACTTATACTACCCTTCATTTCATTTATGGCACAAATTTTAACTGTGTATATGAAAGGGTTATCTCTGTTTGTGTAAATGTGCTTTTAATAAATTGTTATTTATGATCATATGTGGTCAATGTAAATTGCTGGTAATAACTGGAAAGTGAAATTAGCGCCTCCTGATTCACTGTTTGGTGGTGTGTAGTTTTGGTCCTGACTAACAGAAGGATCGAATTAGGTAAGGCAGCAATTTATCAGCGCAGGATAAGGGTATAACTGTTGTATTATATTATTATATATATATATATATATATATATATATATATATATATATATATATATAAAAAAAGAAAACAATAGATACAGCGCTGGTTATTTAGCATGGAACACAGGATTTTTATATGAATATGTAAGTGGAATCACAAGTCACTATGTAAGTGTTCAAAGCACTAGATCCTCCTTGGATAATTCAGGATCGCTGCTCCCCTTAATCAGTCCGCACTCCCACGAAGATAGATATCTGTCAATAAAAAACATATAGAGGGGGCGCTCCATAGTGCATAAACTTTTTTTATTTTAAAAACAAACACGAAGGTGTAATATCTACATTTGTTTTAAAGCACCTTCGAGATAGAGATAGAGATAGAGATAGAGATAGAGATAGAGATATATATATATATATATATATATGGTATATTGCTGCCCAGAGCGCCCCCCCCCCTGCACCCTTGTAGTGCCGCTTGTGTGTGGGAGCAATGGCACGCAGCACGCCCGCTGCACGGTACCTCAGAGACTCTGAAGTCTTCTGTTCTTCTTTTACTCACCCGGCTTCTTTCTTTGGCTCTGTGAGGGGGGTTACGGCGCGGCTCCGGGAACGAGCAGCTAGGCGCACCAAGTGATCAGACCCTCTGGAGCTAATGGTGTCCAGTAGCCTAAGAAGCAGAGCCTTGAAACTCTCCCCTCAGTCCCATGATGCAGGGAGCCTGTTGCCAGCAGTGCTCCCTGAAAATAATAAACCTAACAAAGTCTTTTCCGAGAAACTCAGTAGAGCGCCTCAGTTGTGTGACCAGTCTCTCTGGGCACAGAATTTAACTGACGTCTGGAGGAGGGGCATAGAGGGAGGAGCCAGTTCACACCCAAAGTCTTAAAGTGCCCATGTCTCCTGCGGATCCCGTCTATACCCCATGGTCCTTTTGGAGTCCCCAGCATCCTCTAGGACGTATGAGAAAATGGTTTGTAGCTCCCATCTAAACTGCACAGGAGCTATTCAACTGTTTGTGCGACCAGCCCCAAGGCTGCAATTACCACAGATTTCTGCTTCCACCTACTGAGGTGCAATCAGAAGTCCGAGAGCTGTGCACGCTTATACACAGAAAACCAGAACTTAGCGCGGCAGAAGCTGCTTAACTTGGCTAACCTTGTGTATTCTTGTGTGAGTAAGGGGCTGTTCAACAAACAACTGAATAGTCTATTTGTAATTTTACACCATTAATGTAAGGCATTCAACCGGCCCTTACAGATGTAAACTCTACAACAAGCGTTACCGGAGGATTAGCAGAGTAAGTCTGACTAATGGCAATTGGGGTGTAAATGTAATTACACCCGCAAGTAAGTGCAGCTATGCGGTACCACAGGATTCACAAATTTTTGTTCACAGTCCCATAGGATTGCATACAAAAATGAAGCCCATCATGAGAAAGGGCAGTAAGGAGGGTGAGTTTGGGTGCAGTTAACACAATGGTAACTCGTCCCCCTCACATGTGGAGGTGAGTTAATTGCATTCAATGCTAGGTGTTTAAGTTTCCGTTTTCTACTTTGGGGGTCATTCAGAGTTGATCGCTCGCTATTTTTTGCAGCGCTGCGATCAGATCATCGCCGCCTATGGGGGGAGTGTATTGTCGCTTTGCAAGTGTGCGAACGCATGTGCAGCCGAGCGGTACAAAAACAGTTTGTGCAGTTTCTGAGTAGGTCTGAACTTACTCAGCCGCTGCGATCACTTCAGCCTGTCCGGTCCCGGAATTGACGTCAGACACCCGCCCTGCAAACGCTTGGACACGCCTGCGTTTTTCCAACCACTCCCTAAAAACGGTCAGTTAACACCCATAAACGCCTTCTTCCTGTCAATCTTCTTGTGATCGGCTGTGCGAATGGATTCTGCGTTAAATCCATCGCCGAGCACCGATCCGCTTTGTACCCGTATGACGCGCCTGCGCATTGCGGTGCATACACATGCAGTTTTGCCGAGTTTTGACTCAATTGCAGCGCTGCAAAAAATAGCTAGCATGCAATCAGGACGGAATAACCCCCTTTGTGTCTACGCTAAACATTTCTGTACAAAAAAAAAAAATCCATAAAGATGGACACATTATTTAATACAGCCTTATGAGGACAGTGGACACTTAATTGGCAATATATTTGTTTACATGGGTAATAGATTAAAAACACACTAAGAGCCGGATGCATGCACATTGGCCGCATTGTGTGCTCATAAATCAATGCAAATAGTCAGAGTTAGCTGCATCTATGCAACTGGACTGCACCCACCCATCTACTTGTAAAAGTGAGTCATTGCTATCAGTACTGACTTGCACCAGCCCCTATAATTGGTGCAAGAGATCTATCTGAAATATGGATCTCTGCAAATACAAGGGTTAACATGTTTTTGTAAAATCAAGGAGCCAGTTTAAAAGTTCAGGAGCCAGGATATCATTCCCAACCCATTCATAGTATGCGACAATGTAGTGCCCCCAATTCATAGCATGCCACACTGCAGTGCCCCCAATTCATAGTATGCCACACCTTAGTGCCCCCAATTCATATTATGCCACTCCTTAGTGTGCCCAATTCATTGTATGCCACACCTTAGTGTCCCCAATGCATAGTATATCACACCGTAGTTCCTCCAATTCATAGTAACACATCAAATATAGAGCCGCCATATTAATTGCATGCCACATTGTAGTGCCCCCAATTCATAGTAAACCACACTGCAGTGACTTCAATTCATTGCATGCCACACCATAATGCACCCAAATTCATAGTATGCCACACCATAGTGCCCACCAGTTCATAGTATGCTGCACTGCAGTGCCCCAATTAATAGTAATATAGGTAGAAGACACGAAAATTAATTCAACCATAGTCACTCAGTTGCTGCACTGTAGTTCAGAGACCAATTATGGTGCAAGGAGGATTGTTATTCTATGATCCCCTGAAACAGCTGCAGAGAGAAGGACTGAAGGTGGACTACAGACACCCACTTGGAGCATTTTAAGTCCTGAAGTGAGGAGGCAGAGGCTGAATGTGGTGGGAATTACTTCCCCATCATGCGACAGTCCTGCTGCATACAAAACAGCCCAACCACCCCAGGAGGAGTGCATTTTTACCCTACCTGACTCTTGTAAAACCTAGTCGCCATGATGACCTGGCCACAAGTGGAGTTGTGGCTGAGATGTGTATGATTCTGAAACACACATAGTTCATAAACATTGTGTATGCATGCAAAGTAGCTAAAAAAAAAAAAAATAATCATAATATCCATCTGCAGAGTGGATTCACATGTAATTTTGAATAATGACCTAAGTGGTGAGAAAAGGGCTCAAAGCGATAGGCCAATTCAATTAGGAGTGAATTTGTATCGTGGAGTTTACATATACTGCGTTAATGTGCACGCACATGAAAAATGCAAGATCCAATTAGAAGTGGTAAACGCAGTAAGGTTGCATGACTTTATACTACAAACAGAAACATGGAAGAAGAGCATGAAAAAGGTAGGAAACCATCCTGGACCCCAAAAAAGTGACAACTGAGATAGCAAGACCAATATAAAGGGCTGCTAGAGGCCACAACGAAAGTACTGGAAGTTTTTAAAAGGTGTCAAATGGCTGATTTTTGCACTTCTCATTAATAGTGGAAAAAGATGGCAAGTGAGTATTTTTCCATCAAATTAAAGTCTTTCCAGCATTTTGGGGTTCAGGAAAATGCCTATAAAGTGATTTTTTAGAGTTTTAGTATGATTTTGTAAAAAGAAGGAATAAACCCTTATTACCTCTCATTTGCAAGTTTGCCCATTAATACATTTGCCCATTAATACAACACCTTCACATACCTGTCCCACATCATTTAACCCATTACAAAGCTTTTTAGAAAACAAATCACCTGGAAACAAAGGTTATTATTGGACAAGGTTACAACATATTAAAAAGAAATCAATTCAAAATCTTATTCAGTCAATTGCAAGTGTTTGCAGTGGGTTCCAAAGGACATAGCCTGCACTACTTTTGCCCTTCAACTACAGTACATGTCCCAATAACAAAATAAACTGGATCCATAACACCTGCAAATATTCAGTGTATTTACTACAACATTCAAAGACCAAGAACATACCCTTACAAAGTACATAACACTACCTCTCCATGATCTGAGAAAGATTAATATAAGTGTAACTTTATGTATTACGAATTATTTACCAAAAAGTGGACACTATAATTTGCATAAAGTCTTTGCCAACTGAGTGATAGAAATAAGGCGATACAAAATGTGTACTCCTCATAGAAAGACGTGTCTCTGCCCAAGGACTACACATAGTATCAAATAACAGGCAACAAAGTTGCTATGACAACAGCTTAACAAATGAAAGTTTTAAACGCACTTCTGCATATTGTGGACAATGCACACCAATAACAGCAAACGGCACGGGGAGAACAGGCATTCACAGAGGATTATTTTTCAATTATGCATACTCATGTAACCAACTATAGACCTTTACAAAAGATAAATCAATTGCTGTTTCCCATTAATGACCGCAAAAAAAAAAATAATTAAATGACATGATACTATCAGAATATTTAAATACATTTCTTCAGAGTGTGTATCATTTTTTTTTTAAATAATAATTAATGTAAATAAGTGTTTTAAGCTCATCAAGACACAGACCTTAGTGAAAGAGCTATTAGGTAGGATGAGCACCTTCTGCCTTCACTTACACACAAGGACATTAACCAAACAACACTAACATACAGCTCTTCGCTCATCTCTAAATATCTCCTAACCAGACATCTTCACTCTTCACAAGACCTATGTCTCTCATCCACACTCCTATTCACAACTGCAGGACTTTCTTCGTGATGCATCCACTCTGTGGAATGGCCTCCCATACTCTCCAAACCTTTAAGTGTTCCCTGAAAACTCTCCTCTTCAGGCACACATCAATTTCCAGAACATTCCACTTAACCTTCATAAACTTTCCTATCTAATTACATAAACACTAAACAGTCCACATATAGCCTGACAAATGTTCTATTTTATTCTCTCTTCCCTTCCTCCTGATCCCAGGCAAACATTATTTTGTGATATTGGGGTGTATTCAATTCTTGTCGGAACTGCTGCCTTGTCAAAGAGAAGACAGTTTCCGACTTTTTCAGTTCGACTAGTGATTCGACCTATTCAATGGGCTGCTGTTTTTCCGACAGGTCAGCAATTCTGACTTGTCGGAAAACACGTGGATCAGCGGATTAGCCGCGGATCCACATGTTTTGTCGGATTTGCGGTCAAATCCGACAGCTTTTAGCCCCGTTTTCGACAATGTCAATTCGAAGTTGAAAAAAGTCGGATTAACATTGTCGAGAACAGCCAAATCCTACAGGCAAATTGAATACTGCATTGTCAGATCGTCCCCGTCGGAAAGCATCCGACACACATTGAATACACCCCCATATCATACAGCCCACCAAGAACCTTTGCAATCTGGTGGACCATTATGCAATAGACAGGCATTGATACACACGTATAGGTGCTATTTCCCTATACATTGTAAGCTTGCGAGCAGGGCCTTCCTACAGTACCTATGACTGTCCTTTATTACCCAGTTTTGTTTTATCACTGTTTTAAAATGGTAAAAGCGTAACGAAATTTGCTGCATCATTTAATAAACTGAATAAAGTAAATAAATGAGAATGATAGTTTTAATATAAAATATTGGGGTTTTCAGAAGTGGAGATATGGTTGTGTTGCCTACAAATGCCTGTAACTTTAGTAAGATCCTTAAGGGGGGTACACACGTACGTAGAGATGTGTACTTAGATTCTAAGCAATCTGACTAGATTACGTAGAAATGAAGCACACTTCGCTCCGTGTGTATACCCCATAACAATAGCGATGGGTGGCCCCGCGCGTCACCATCGCTGACTCTAGATTGGCCTGTATGCATGCCAAATCTACTCAGATCAATCACTAATGAGCATTTTGTTTTTTTTCCCCCTCGCTCAGAACTGATCGTGCGGTTTGCTGAGCGTCTTGAGATGTTTGCTGAGCGATCTGTGCTAGATCGTTCAGCACACATCTCTGGGAGAAATCTGTACGTGTGTACTCCTCTTTAGTTTATGCATAAACCATAATTTACACAGTATATATGCTGACCATCATATGGCTTCATAATATAGCCATAATTATATGTATCCTTCATTTATATGGTGCCATAAGGAGTCCGCAGCACCTTACAATGTACATAAGAAAAGCTTATATTGAAAAAAAAACACAAAAAAAAAACATTGTAGACCATGGACTACAAGCTATATAAACAATGCTTCACATACAGTCATAGCAGCCACAAAGAAGCACCAGCTAAACCTAAAGGTTTGGTGCCACTGATGGCATTGGGGAGGATATGATGAAACCACACCGACAAGGCAGATATGTGAACCTTGAGGGAGGCCAGACGAAGTCCTAAATCCAGGCCTTGTTGTTAAAAAGCCAGAAGTCTGGAGGTACTAAACTTGGAAGCAGCATAATTCTTAGCAGCACACCAGGTGAAGTAAGAATTTCGGACCCAATAATAAATCCATGCAGAAGCCGGTTTGCGGGCCTTTAACATAGTTTGGCTAACCGCCTCGGCGAATCCTTTGGCCCTCAGGAGTGAAGCTTTATGAGCCACGCCGTCAAAGCCAGTCTGGCCAGGTCCGAGTAGACACAAGGGCCCTGAATGAGGAGGTCTGGGCGTTGAGGAAGTAGAAGAGGAAGCTCTATCAATAGACCCTGCAGGTCTGAGAACCAATGCCGTCTGGGCCACGCTGGAGCGACTAGAAGTAGTATTCCTCCTTCTTGCTTGAACTTCCATAGTACCCTGGACAGAAGTAACAATGGAGGGAACACATAGGGCAGCCGAAAGTTCCATGGAATTGCCAGTGCGTCCACGAACACTGCTTGAGGATCCCTTATTCTTGATCCAAAGACCGGAACTTTGTGATTGTGTTGTGACGCCATCAGGTCTACATCTGGTAGACCCCACTTGTCCACTAGAAGTTGAAAGACTTCCTGATGAAGACTCCACTCTCCGGCGTGTATGTCCCGACGACTGAGGAAATCCGCTTTCTAGTTGAGGACTCCCGGAATGAACACTGCTGATATTGCTGGCAGATGGCGTTCCGCCCAACAAAGGATTTTTTTAGACTTCCATCATTGCCATCGAGTGCCGCCTTGATGGCTTATATATGCCACAGTGGTGGCGCTGTCTGATTGTACTTGAATAGGCCTGTTCTGTATCAGAGGCAGGGCAAGAGTCAGAGCATTAAACACTGCCCGTAATTCCAGAATGTTTATTGGGAGTAGAGATTCCCCTCTATGGTCCACCGATCCGAGAGAGAGAGAGAGAGAGAGAGAGAGAGAGAGAGAGAGAGAGAGAGAGAGAGAGAGAGAGAGAGAGAGAGAGAGAGAGAGAGAGAGAGAGAGAGAGAGAGTTGCTCCAGCACCACGCACCAACCCCCCAGACTGGCGTCCGTAGTCAGGAGGACCCAGTTGGGGATCCAGAAGGGACAGCCTCTGCTCAAATGCTGGTCCTGTAGACTCCAGCTCAGTGACCGACGGACCTCCGGAGTCAAGGAAATCATTTGAGACATGATCCGATGAGGCAGGCCATCCCACTTGGAAAGGATTAACCTCTGTAGAGGGCGGGAATGAAATTGAGCGTACTCTACCATGTCGAAAGCTGACACCATGAGGCCTAGTACTTGCATTGTGGAGTGTATCGACACTCTTGGGCGAGATCCTGTCCTGAAGTTTCAGAACTTTCTCTGGGAGACTGAAACAGACTTTGGCTGTGTGTGTCCAGCAGTGCCCCCAGGTGCACCATGCTCCGAGCAGGTACCAGCGAGGACTTCTTCCAGTTGACGAGCCATCCGGGGCCTTGTAGGAAGCGTACCGTCAGTTGCAGATGACTGAGGACATCTTGGGAGTTCGCCAGGATCAGCAAGTCATCCAAATACGGCAGGATCCTGATTCCCCGACGACACAGATGAGCCATCATCACGGCCATAACCTTAGTGAAGATCCGAGGGGCCATGGCCAGTCCAAACGGCAGAGCCTGGAACGGATAATGAAAGTTGCAAATAGCAAACTGCAAATATTGCTGATGCGATATGGCAATAGGTATATGCAGATAAGCATCTTGTATATCCAGGGATACCACAGAGTCTCTGGATTCCATGGGCAGTACAATTGAGCGCAGTGTTTCCATATGGTAAGTGGACACTCTCACAAACTTGTTCAGTAATTTGAGGCTGAGAATAGGCCGGAAAGACCCATCAGGTTTCGGGACTAGAAACAGGGTCGAGTAGTATCCTCTGCCTATCTGGGACAGAGGTACCAGCACTACCACTCCTGTATCCAGTAGGGAACGCACAACCATCTGTAGAGCTTGCGCCTTTAACGGATCCAAAGGGATAACCGTTGTGCAGAACTGGCGAGGGGGTGTCTCTTGAAAGAGACTGCGTACCCATGAGAGACAACATCTTGCATCCATGTGTCTGAAGTGGTCATTAACCAGACCTGGATGAATCGTAGAAGTCGGCCCCCCACCCTGGGATTCCCACAGGGGGAGGCCTGTCCCGTCATGCAGCAGTCTTGTCATGAGAAGCAGGCTGAAAGCAGGGAAAAGTGGTACCTTTTGCCTTCTGCGCAGAAGGAGTAGCATTTGGGAGAAAGGCAGTCATTGTAGCCGCCGATTCAGATCCAATTTTTAATTAGGTCTTTCCCAAATAAGATGTCCCCAGTAAAGGGGAATACCTCCAACGACTTTTGGAGTCCAGGTCCACCTTCCATGACCTCAACCACAGAATACGGTGAGCCAGGAAAGACGTATTAGACGCCTTGGCAGCCAACACACCAGTCTCAGGGTACACCTCCTGGTATAGAAAAAGGTGGCGGTTGTATTGCGAGACAGGGAATGTCTGGAATTGTCAGATATATCCTCAGGCAGCTCTTCTTCTAATGCCTGATCCAGTCATCAATCTACTTTGCAGCCCCAAGAGGACGCAATCGTGGTCTATGTACAACACCCGTAAGGGAGTAATAGACTTCAGGCATCCCTCCACGCGCTTATCTGACGGATCCTACAGTGAGGGGACAGTGGTGAGAGGCAGAGTGGATGACACCCGATATAGATATATATATAGATATAGATATAGATATATATAGATATATATATATATATATATATATATATATATATATATATATATATATATATATATATATATATACATACACATATACATACACATATACATACATACACACAATGTGCGGTCTATGTCAGGATACTCGTACAATATATTCTGTCACAGGTACTCTTGTTCTTAACGAACGCTGTCTTAATAATCGACATGTAGACCACTTAAGTGTTTGTAAAACCACAGCGCTGATGTACAGGTGCGTTTACAAAGGAGACCTTGCCCTGCAGTCCCGGAGACCAGTGCCATCTATTTAAGAAATTGGTGCCCAGCATCTCAGTCAGCGAGTGAAGGAGAGGGTGAAGCAGCTCTAGGGCGGGAACACCAGCAGTAGATGGCGCCCTGGGCCGGGGGAGAGGCTACAGGTCAAGCGCCAGCTCCTCTATGCTGGACTATACCACCTGGTACTATGGAGTTTTATTAAAATGGATATTAGTATATTCGACCTGTACTCCTATGCCCTGGTAGATATAGTGGGGTCCCTGTTTGGTGACCGTGTCCACGCCAGCATCGCAATCCGTCTCCCTAGACTGCGATCGTAACATGATTTAATGGCAGGTCCCACCTTGGGAACCCTCTTACCTCCTCCATTCTGTAGCAGCCACACAAACCAGGAGAGCGTATGCGACCGTGTGCCTAGAGCCGGAGTGTCTCCGCCGCAAGAACCCAGGAACAGAGCCAGCGGGAGTATGCGACGCCCAGAGGCGTAACTGTGGGAGGCAACAGAGTCTGCTGCCGCAGGGCTCCTGCTCTTTAGGGGGGCACCTCTCCTCCCGTTCCGTGTTCATCGACACCATTCAATGGACGACTCTCACTAGTCCCTGCATTTTACAAGTCACACCCTCTTTATTATAGATGCACATTTTAAAAGTGTCATACCCAGGATTAGAACCCATGACCTATTACACTGGAAACAGGCACCTACAGTAACTGATGGAGCTATTTGCTCCTGTATAAGAAGCATGAGAATTCTAACTATATGAAGTTACTTCTCTGACAATTACACATAACTTCATATAGTTAGAATTCTCGTGCTTCCCATACAGGAGTAAATAGCTCCATCAGTAAGGTGCCTGCTTCCAGTGTAATAGGTCGTGGGTTCTAATCCTGGGTATGACACTTGTAAAATAATTGTCAGAGAAATAATCAGCATTGTGAGTGACTGAGCAGATATATGTAGTGCAGTGAATTTCAACCTTTTTTTTTTTAGTCGCGGCACACCAAACAATATTTTAAAATTGTCAAGGCACACCATAAGTTCCCCACAGAAAAAAACAAAACACACACATTGGCCCTCACAGTAAAAAAAAAAAAAAAAACACATTGGCCTATACAGAAAAACAATCACATTGCTCCCCACATAAATCCTATTTCTCCCCACATAATTCAATTACATTGCTCCCCACATAAGTCATGTTGCTCACACATAAATCAATCACATTTCTCCCCAGATAAATCCTATTGCTCCCCACATGGATTATTCACATTGTTCCCCCCATAAATACTTATTCTCCCCACATAAATCCTATTGTTCCCCACAGGAGAAATAAAATAACAAATATTAGCCCCTACCGGTCAGCTGTCCTCCTTCCTGTCCCTCAGTGGCGGGGGTTGTTCTTAGTGGAGTGCTGCGAATACTGAGCAGCGGGCAGGTGTGATGTGGGTGGGCAAGGAAAGCTGTGTATGCAGGCAGGAACTGGAAGATGTTTATGCAGGCGGGTGGCCGGCTGGGTGGTGAGATGTGGCGACCGTGACCTATGACATCACACCGCCGTGTCTTCAAGGCACAGGTCACGGCCGGAGCACGACTAATCCTCTAAGAAGAGCCCGGGCCAACAGTTCACTCTGAAGGTGCAGGAAGCTGCTCTGGCTCTGCGGCACACCTTGCAACTTGTTGAAAAAGCCTGATCTGCCTGGTTGCAATGCTGTTGAATTGTCAATCCTAAGTAGCTTCATATAATTAGAATCTGCAGCCTTGCTATATTTATCTATATATTGTGGGGGGCACCAATATTTATCTTGCCTCTGGGCAACTGGGACGAATTTACGCCACTGGCGACGCCGCTGGGGAGGTGGAGCCGCAGCACAGTATGTCACACTGACATATGAAGTGCTGCAGCCCTTGAAGTCTTCTAAAAAGCCCTTCTAGCGCAGCCCCCCTGTTAAGTGACCTGCTTCATGCAGGCACCAACTCTAAAACTGAGCTCACAGTGCCTGGAGGAGGGGTTATAGAGGAGGCCCCGCAATACATTCTGGGACAGTCTAAAGCTTTAGCCTGTTGGTGCCTCTGGATCAAGAGCCATCTCTACATCCTGATGTATTTCCTGTGGAACACAGTGTACCCCGCAGCAGAAAAAGTTTTCGTGATTCTTGCAAGGTTATTAAAAATAAAAACTAAGAAATCACATGTACATGTGCCATGAAGCTCAAAATTGAGCTCAGGTGCATTTTGTTTCCACTGATCATCCTTGAGACATTCCTACAGCTTAATTGGAGTCCACCTGTGGTACATTCAGTTGATTGGACATGATTTGGAAAGAGACACACCTGTCTTTATAAGGTCCCACACCTGACAGTGCATGTCTGAGCACAAACCAAGCATGAAGTCAAAGGAACTGTCTGTAGACCTCAGAGACAGGATTGTCTCGAGGCACAAATCTGGGGAAGGGTACAGAAAAATATCTGCTGCTTTGAAGGTCCCAATGAGCACAGTGGCCTCCATCATCCGTAAATGGAAGAAGTTCGGAACCACCAGGACTCTTCCTAGAGCTGGCCGGACATCTAAACTGAGCGATCGGGGGAGAAGGGCCCTAGTCAGGGAGGTGACCAAGAACCCGATGGTCACTCTGTCAGAGCTACAGCATTCCTCTGTGGAGAGATGAGAACCTTCCATAAGGACAACAATCTCTGCAGCAATCCACCAATCAGGCATGTATGGTAGAGTGGCCAGACGGAATCCACTCCTTAGTAAAAATCAAAATTGGCAGCCCGCCTAGAGTTTGCCAAAATGCACCTGAAGGACTCTCAGACCATGAGAAACAAAATACTCTGAGACAAAGATTGAACTCTTTGGCGTGAATGCCAGGCGTCATGTTTGGAGGAAATCAGGCACAGACCATCACCAAGCCAATACCATCCCTACAGTGAAGCAAGGTGGTGGCAGCATCATGCTGTGGGAATGTTTTTCAGTGGCAGGAACTGGGAGACTAGTCAGGATGGAGGGAAACGCAGCAATGTACAGAGACATCAAAGGAGTGGCTTCAGGACAACGCTGTGAATGTCCTTGAGTGACCCAGCCAGAGCCCAAACTTGAATCCGATTAAACATCTCTGGAGAGATCTGAAAATGGCTGTGCACCGACGCTTCCCATCCAACCTGATGGAGCTTGAGAGGAGTTGCAAAGAGGAATGGGCGAAACTGCCCACAGATAGGTGTGCCCTGCCAAGCTTGTGGCATTATATTCAAAATGACTTGAGGCTGTAATTGCTGCCAAAGGTGCATCAACAAAGTATTGAGCAAAGGCTGTGAATACTTATGTACATGTGATTTCTTAGTTTTCCATTTTTAATAAATTTGCAAAAAAAAACACAACAACTTGTCATTATGGGGTATTGGGGATAATTCAGACCTGATCGCTGCTGTGCGTTTTCGCACAGCAGCGATCAGGTCTGAACTGCGTCTCCACCCTGCGATCGCCTCTGCCTGATTGATAGGCAGAGGTGGTCGCTGGGCGGGACGGGGGCGTGCCCGGAGCGTTGGGGGGGGGGGGGGCGATCTGCGGCGGCTGCGTGACATCACATGCAGTCGCTGCGACCCTCACAGCGACGAGTAGCTCCTGCGCTGGCAGGGAGCTACTCTTCCAGTACAAAAGCATCGCCGCTATGCGATGCTTTTGTACCTGTGCGGGGAGATCGGACCTGACATGCGGGGCGGACTAGCCCTGTGCTGGGTGTTCCCCCCGCATGTCTGTGTGACTGGTCGTAGATGTGCTCAACTTAGGACATCTACGATCAGGTCTGAATTAGGACCATTGTGTGTAGAATATTAAGGGGAAAAATTAATTGTTTCCATTTTTTAATAAGGCTGTAACATAACAAAACGTGGAAAAAGTGAAGCGCTGTTAATACTTTCCGGATGCACTGTATGTTAGGGGTTAGTCTGGCTCTATAAAATATTTTGACCCTAATTTCAACATTTAACCAAATAGTTGTATGAATTAGTGACTAATAGTGTGCTGCTTAATGGGCCCTACACACTTCGCGATCCGCCGCCGAGCTGCCTGAAGGCGGATATGGCCGACGGGCGACCCGGCGGTGGTGGTTGGGGTGGGGGGGGGCATTGACGGGAGGAGTGAAGTTTCTTCACTCCCCCCAGCTCCGTAGCAGTGCAGGCAAATATGGACGAGATCGTCCATATTGGCCTGCATGCACAAGCGACGGGGCACCAGTAATGAACGAGCGCGGGGCCGCGCATCGTTCATCACTAGTGTCTCCACACTGAAAGATATGAACGATCTCGATACCGTTCATATCTTTCAGTATTCTCGCTCAGTGTGTAGGGGCCGTAAGTCTGCATATACAGTATTGTATTTGATGTTAAAGCGCCTCTATGTGATTGTGTATGTATAAAACAAACGGGATGCAGTCAATTTACCTCCAATCAAAATCCCCATGGTCGAAATCCCAACAGCAATTGACCGACGGTCAAAATCCCGACATGTAAAATGCCAACAGATCAAAATACCGACATGAGTTTTTCATTGAAACAGACTTGTTCATACTTTACCATCCGAGTGGACCTGGAATATAATAGTGTGCAGAGCGCAGCGAGGCACCGTGCCCGGAGCATGGCGAGCGCAGCGAGCCATGCGAGGGGACGCGGTACACTGATATAGTGTCCATGTTGACCTATGTCGACATACACCCAAAAAAAATTGAAAAAATGCATGTCGGTATTTTGACCTGTCGGCATTTTACATGTCTGTATTTTGACCTTGTCAGTATTTTAAATGTCGGGATTTTGACCTTGTCGGGATTTTGACCTTGTCGGGATTTTTTGACCTTGTCGGGATTTTTTGACCTTGTCGGGATTTTTTGACCTTGTCGGGATTTTGACCGTCGGTCAATTGCTGTCGGGATTTTGATTGGAGTTATTTCATACCGATCCCAATACAAACAAGTGCACCTGTATTTCTAAGTTCTTCTTTGGAAATTGGACATAACAAAAGTGTTGTAAAATGGGATAACCACACCACACAATCTAAAACGAGACATGGGTAGCAGGCTAAGATGCCCTTTATCTGTGAATGAGTACTCTAGATAAACAAGGAGTAACAGAATACTCCTGCTGTGCATGATTAATTATTACAATTTTTCTTATTTGAAATTAAAGTAAATAGCCTACATGTAACCTGGGTCAGGGCTGCTCCATTCTCTGCCCACAGCTAAGTGCAAAGTTCCTTTCAGTCAGATATATCCGGCTTCTCATCCCTACTTTTGACATCAACAAAGTAAAGGACACCATCAACTGTGTTTAGCTTGCAAAGAATCATGCTTGCATGAAGCTACACAAACAGCAGGTAATCGCCGATTCCATGCAACAATGTAATATCATAATAAAAAGAATATAATAAAAGTTGATGACCTACAAGAAAAGTTTAAAATAAGATTGAATTAAGTGTTGCACATGAACGGGTTGGGTATACGTTACCACCACTGGGAATCAGAGCGGCCAGCATGCCGACAGCGGGATCCAGGCAGCGGAATACCAGGAGGGGCGAGCAAAACAAGCCCCTGGCGGGCTCGGTGGCTCGCCAAAGGTTCTGTTCACACTCTATGGGTGTCGTGGACAACCATGAGTGGGAATAGTCCATGCTAGTTAGCATGCCGACTGTCGGGATTTAGAGGGGTGCAGGATCTAGCCGTTGGTAATGTGACTGGCTGTCTCCTTCAAAGCAGCAGTGATAGTACTGTATGTAAATGCAGCAGGATGCACCTATTAAATACAGACGCCTCCTGCTGCACTAGTGATCAAACCTGGATGCAGCATCGGATTAAAGCACCCACCATCGGGCGGCTTGCGGCACCCATGGTGCCGCACAAGCCACCTGTCACGGAGGCCAGGAAATGTAAATCCTACAACAAACATGGCCTCTTCCTACTCCCTAAACGGCAGTGACACACGTTTTTCCAAATGGAGGCAGTCGCCGCACACCGAAACAGCATCAGACTGTCAATCAATGACTGCACCGAAAATCAGTACTTTCAGCTGATTGTGTGAGGTGCAACCACACCTGAATGACCTCCAATGTGATTTAATGGGATATTATGTAATTAAATCGTATAAAATAAATAAAATTATTTAAAAAAAAAAAAAATAGGGATTCCTGTTCTTTTAAAAGACCATTTTTTTTGCACTGCGATTAAACAAGATTATAGCACTACTCAGATTTATCAAAAATAACAACAGCACACTGGAAAAAGGAATTATAAAATAAGCCATTTCTGTTGTTAATTTCTTAAAATTGCACTTCTAAAATGTACCAGTACATGCTAATCCTACAACTCTGGCAAAACTTTTAAAAAACTGTTCAGTTAGGTTTTTAAGTGTTCCCAGTCCTACCTCAACCAAGCACACAGCTAGATAAATACACCATTGTTGTGCTAGATCTGTTCATTCTGAAAAATGCTAATTTAAAAATACACTACATGGAATGGTATTCTGCAAAAGGGTGAAGCAAAAGTGGATCTCAAAGCTCCACACATCGCAGGGCACAGAGGTGCAGGGGGGCAGCATGGCCCCCTCTGACGTCACTAATGGGGGACTGCCCAGCACTTAATGTGAATAGATGTCGTGCGCATGGCATCTATTCATGCAGCGGCATTATAATTACCAATTCTTTATATAATGCACACATTTTCCACAGCACTTTACAGAGAATATTTTGGACATTCACATTAGTCCCTGACACAGCAAAGCTTACAATCTTTTCCCTACCACATGTGCGCACAAACACCAAGTTTTTATTTTGTGAGCTAATTAACATACTATTGTATTGTTATAGTATGGGAGGAAACCCAAGCAAACACAGGGAGAATATACAAAACCCACACAGTTCAGGATATGCTCTGCAATTATACATGGCAAAGGTCTAACTGAACATGATACCGGACACCTGTTACAAATTACATTTTGGTATAATTAACCATGCAATGAATATGTAACATAATATTGTATTTAATGCCAATAATGAATGAGTGATTACAAATGTTGGTGCCATACAGACATTATTCCCGATGTATCACCACGTACACGGTAAGCCGCTAATAGGTTACAGAATCACACATAGTACTGGCACAAAAGCTCAGCTAGTGCTGATCACACAGCATGCCATCATTTTAATGAGCATAGCAAAGAGATGCTTCTACAATCTGAAACATGGACACAAGAATGAAATAGTAGCATACACTTACTTAAAGAAACCTTAACCATTACTGAATAAAATCCAGGATATAAATCTCACTATATTTAGGTAAAGAAGTTGAAAAAATAAGATTTTAAACCTACCGGTAAATCTTTTTCTCGCAGTCCGTAGAGGATGCTGGGACTCCGTAAGGACCATGGGGATAGACTGGCTCCGCAGTAGACATGGGCACTTTAAGAAAGACTTTGGATCTGGGTGTGCACTGGCCCCTCCCTCTATGCCCCTCCTCCAGACCTCAGTTAGAGAAACTGTTCCCAGAGGAGACGTACAGTACGAGGAAAGGATTTTTGTTAATCCAAGGGCAAGATTCATACCAGCCCACACCAATCACACCGTATAACTTGTGATATACTAACCAGTTAACAGTATGAACAACAACATAGCATCAGTCCAAGACCGATTAAAACTATAACATAACCCTTATGTAAGCAAAACTATATACAAGTCTTGCAGAAGGAGTCCGCACTTGGGACGGGCGCCCAGCATCCTCTACGGACTACGAGAAAGATTTACCGGTAGGTTTAAAATCTTATTTTCTCTAACGTCCTAGAGGATGCTGGGACTCCGTAAGGACCATGGGGATTATACCAAAGCTCCCAAACGGGCAGGAGAGTGCGGATGACTCTGCAGCACCGATTGTGCAAACAGGAGGTCCTCCTCAGCCAGGGTACCAAACTTATAGAACTTTGCAAAGGTGTTTGACCCCGACCAAGTAGCAGCTCGGCACAGTTGTAGTGCCGAGACCCCTCGGGCAGCCACCCAAGACGAGCCCACCTTCCTAGTGGAATGGGCCTTAACCGATTTTGGTAACTGCAATCCTGCCGTAGAATGCGCCTGCTGAATCGTGTTACAGATCCAGCGAGCAATAGTCTGCTTTGAAGCGGGAGCGCCAACCTTGTTGGCTGCATACAGGACAAACGGTGCTTCTGTTTTTCTGATCCTAGCCGTTCTGGCCACGTAAATTTTCAAAGCCCTGACCACATCAAGGGACTCGGAATCCTCCAAGTCACGTGTAGCCACAGGCACGACAATAGGTTGGTTCATATGAAAGGATGAGATCACCTTAGGTAGGAATTGAGAACGGGTCCGCAATTCCACTCTATCCATATGGAAAACCAGATAGGGGCTTTTATGTGATAAAGCCGCTAATTCCGAAACTCGCCTAGCCGAAGCCAAGGCTAACAACATGACCACCTTCCAAATGAGATATTTCAACTCCACTGTTCTAAGTGGTTCAAACCAATGTGACTTAAGGAAACTTAACACCACGTTAAGGTCCCAAGGCGCCACCGGAGGTACAAAAGGAGGCTGAATATGCAGTACTCCCTTCACAAAAGTCTGTACTTCAGGTAGAGAGGCCAATTCCTTTTGAAAGAAAATGGATAAGGAAATCTGAACTTTAATGGAGCCCAATTTTAGGCCCAAATTCACTCCAGTTTGTAGGAAGTGAAGAAAACGGCCTAGATGGAATTCTTCCGTAGGAGCATTCCTGGCCTCATACCAAGAAACATATTTTAGCCATATTCGGTGATAATGTTTAGATGTCACGTCCTTCCTAGCCTTTATTAGCGTAGGAATGAACTCATCCGGAATACCTTTTTCCGCTAGGATCCGGCGTTCAACCGCCATGCCATCAAACGCAGCCGCGGTAAGTCTTGGAACAGACAGGGACCCTGTTGCAACAGGTCCTGTCTTAGAGGAAGAGGCCACGGATCTTCTGTGAGCATTTCCTGCAGATCCGGATACCAGGTCCTTCGTGGCCAATCCGGAACAATGAGTATTGTTCTCACTCCTCTTTTTCTTATTATTCTCAACACCTTGGGTATGAGAGGAAGAGGAGGAAATACATAGACCGACTGGAACACCCACGGTGTCACTAGGGCGTCCACAGCTACCGCCTGAGGATCTCTCGACCTGGCGCAATACCTTTGTAGCTTTTTGTTGAGACGGGACGCCATCATGTCTATTTGGGGCAGTCCCCACCGACTTGCAATCTGTGCGAAGACTTCCTGATGAAGTCCCCACTCTCCCGGATGGAGGTCGTGTCTGCTGAGGAAGTCTGCTTCCCAGTTGTCCACTCCCGGAATGAACACTGCTGACAGTGCGCTTACATGATTCTCCGCCCAGCGAAGAATTCTGGTGGCTTCCGCCATCGCCACTCTGCTCCTTGTGCCGCCCTGGAGGTTTACATGAGCTACTGCGGTGACGTTGTCTGACTGGATCAGAACTGGTCGGTCGCGAAGTAAGGTCTCCGCTTGACGTAGGGCGTTGTATATGGCCCGTAGTTCCAGGATGTTGATGTGAAGACAAGTCTCTTGACTTGACCAAAGGCCTTCGAAATTAATTCCCTGTGTGACTGCTCCCCAACCTCGGAGGCTCGCGTCCGTGGTCACCAGGATCCAATCCTGAATGCCGAACCTGTGGCTCTCTAGAAGGTGAGCACTCTGCAGCCACCACAGGAGAGATACCCTGGCCCTGGGGGACAGGGTGATCCGCTGATGCATTTGCAGATGTGACCCGGACCATTTGTCCAATAGGTCCCATTGGAAAGTCCTTGCATGGAACCTGCCGAAGGGAATGGCTTTGTACGTCGCCACCATTTTTCCCAGGACTTGAGTGCAATGATGTACTGACACTTGTTTTGGCTTCAACAGGTTCTTGACTAGAGTCATGAGTTCCTGCGCTTTTTCTATCGGAAGAAAAACCCTTTTCTGGTCTGTGTCCAGAATCATGCCCCAGAGTCGTAGGATTCAGCTGCGACTTTGGAATATTGAGAATCCAGCCGTGTCGCTGTAACACCTTCAGTGAAAGTGATACGCTGTTAAGCAACTTCTCCCGTGATCTCGCATTTATGAGGAGATCGTCCAAGTACGGGATAATTGTGACACCCTGCTTGCGCAGGAGCACCATCATTTCCGCAATCACCTTGGTGAAAATTCTCGGGGCCGTGGAATGCCCAAACGGCAACGTCTGAAATTGGTAATGACAATCCTGTACCGCAAATCTCAGGTACGCCTGATGAGGAGGATATATGGGAACATGCAGGTATGCATCCTTTATGTCCAGAGCTACCATAAAATCCCCCCTTTCCAGGCTGGCGATGACCGCTCTGAGCGATTCCATTTTGAATTTGAACCGTTTTAAGTAAAGGTTCAGGGATTTTAAATTCAAAATGGGTCTGACCGAACCGTCCGGTTTCGGGACCACAAACAGAGTTGAGTAGTACCCCTTCCCTCCTTGAAGCATTGGAACCTCGACCACCACTTGTTGAAGACACAATTTGTGAATCGCATTTAACACTATCTCCCTTTCCAGGGGAGAAGTCGGTAGCGCCGATTTGAAAAACCGGCGAGGAGGCACCTCTTCGAATTCCAGCTTGTATCCCTGGGAAACAATTTCTATTGCCCAGGGATCCACCTGTGAGTGAACCCAGATGTGGCTGAAAAGTCGAAGACGTGCCCCCACTGGAGCGGACTCCCTCAGGGGAGCCCCAGCGTCATGCGGTGGATTTTGCAGAGGCCGGGGAGGACTTCTGTTCCTGGGAACTAGCTGTGTTGTACAGCTTTTTCCCTCTGCCCTTACCTCTGGCAAGAAAGGACGATCCACGTACTCTTTTGCTTTTATTTGAACGAAAGGACTGCATTTGATAATGAGGCGCTTTCTTAGATTGTGAGGGAATATAAGGCAAAAAATTCGATTTACCTGCCGTAGCTGTGGAGACGAGGTCCGAGAGGCCCTCTCCAAACAATTCCTCACCCTTGTAAGGCAAAAACTCCATATGCCTCTTTGAGTCGGCATCACCTGTCCACTGTCGGGTCCATAAGACTCGCCTAGCAGAAATAGACATAGCTTTTATTCTGGAACCCAGTAAACTAATGTCTCTTTGAGCATCCCTTATATATAAGACAGCATCTTTTATATGCCCTAGGGTCATTAAAATGGTATCCTTATCAAGGGTCTCAATATCCGCTGATAAGGAATCTGTCCATGCTGCTACAGCACTACAAACCCAGGCCGACGCAATTGCCGGTCTGAGCAACGTACCAGAATGTGTGTAAATGGACTTCAAGGTAACCTCCTGCTTGTGGTCAGCAGGATCCTTGAGGGTAGCCGTATCTTGGGATGGGAGCGCTATCTTTTTTGGATAAGCGTGTTAAAATAAGATTTTACTTACCGATAAATCTATTTCTCGGAGTCCGTAGTGGATGCTGGGGTTCCTGAAAGGACCATGGGGAATAGCGGCTCCGCAGGAGACAGGGCACAAAAAGTAAAGCTTTTCCAGATCAGGTGGTGTGCACTGGCTCCTCCCCCTATGACCCTCCTCCAGACTCCAGTTAGGTACTGTGCCCGGACGAGCGTACACAATAAGGGAGGATTATGAATCCCGGGTAAGATTCATACCAGCCACACCAATCACACCGTACAACTTGTGATCTAAACCCAGTTAACAGTATGATAACAGCGGAGCCTCTGAAAGATGGCTTCCTTCAACAATAACCCGAATTAGTTAACAATAACTATGTACAATTATTGCAGATAATCCGCACTTGGGATGGGCGCCCAGCATCCACTACGGACTCCGAGAAATAGATTTATCGGTAAGTAAAATCTTATTTTCTCTATCGTCCTAGTGGATGCTGGGGTTCCTGAAAGGACCATGGGGATTATACCAAAGCTCCCAAACGGGCGGGAGAGTGCGGATGACTCTGCAGCACCGAATGAGAGAACTCCAGGTCCTCCTTAGCCAGAGTATCAAATTTGTAAAATTTTACAAACGTGTTCTCCCCTGACCACGTAGCTGCTCGGCAAAGTTGTAATGCCGAGACCCCTCGGGCAGCCGCCCAAGATGAACCCACCTTCCTTGTGGAGTGGGCCTTTACAGATTTAGGCTGTGGCAGGCCTGCCACAGAATGTGCAAGTTGGATTGTGCTACAGATCCAACGAGCAATCGTCTGCTTAGACGCAGGAGCACCCATCTTGTTGGGTGCATACAATATAAACAACGAGTCAGATTTTCTGACTCCAGCTGTCCTTGCAATATATATTTTTAATGCTCTGACAACGTCCAGTAACTTGGAGTCCTCCAAGTCACTTGTAGCCGCAGGCACTACAATAGGCTGGTTCAGATGAAATGCTGACACCACCTTAGGGAGAAAATGCGGACGAGTCCGCAGTTCTGCCCTGTCCGAATGGAAAATCAGATATGGGCTTTTGTAAGATAAAGCTGCCAGTTCTGACACTCTCCTGGCCGAAGCCAGGGCTAGAAGCATGGTCACTTTCCATGTGAGATATTTCAAATCCACCTTCTTTAGTGGTTCAAACCAATGAGATTTTAGAAAGTCCAAAACCACATTGAGATCCCACGGTGCCACTGGAGGCACCACAGGAGGCTGTATATGTAGCACTCCCTTAACAAAGGTCTGGACTTCAGGGACTGAAGCCAATTCTTTTTGAAAGAAAATCGACAGGGCCGAAATTTGAACCTTAATAGATCCCAATTTGAGACCCATAGACAATCCTGATTGCAGGAAATGTAGGAATCGACCCAGTTGAAATTCCTCCGTCGGAGCACTCCGATCTTCGCACCACGCAACATATTTTCGCCAAATTCGGTGATAATGTTGCACAGTTACTTCCTTCCTTGCTTTAATCAAAGTAGGAATGACTTCTTCCGGCATGCCTTTTTCCTTTAGGATCCGGCGTTCAACCGCCATGCCGTCAAACGCAGCCGCGGTAAGTCTTGAAACAGACAGGGACCCTGCTGAAGCAAGTCCCTCCTTAGAGGTAGAGGCCACGGATCTTCCGTGATCATCTCTTGAAGTTCCGGGTACCAAGTCCTTCTTGGCCAATCCGGAACCACTAGTATCGTCCTTACGCCTCTTTGCCGTATAATTCTCAATACTTTTGGTATGAGAGGCAGAGGAGGAAACACATACACCGACTGGTACACCCAAGGCGTTACCAGCGCGTCCACAGCTATTGCCTGCGGATCTCTTGACCTGGCGCAATACCTGTCCAGTTTTTTGTTGAGGCGAGACGCCATCATGTCCACCATTGGTCTTTCCCAACGGGTTACCAGCAAGTGGAAGACTTCTGGATGAAGTCCCCACTCTCCCGGGTGAAGATCGTGTCTGCTGAGGAAGTCTGCTTCCCAGTTGTCCACTCCCGGGATGAACACTGCTGACAGTGCTATCACATGATTCTCTGCCCAGCGAAGAATCCTTGCAGCTTCTGCCATTGCACTCCTGCTTCTTGTGCCGCCCTGTCTGTTCACATGGGCGACTGCCGTGATGTTGTCCGACTGGATCAACACCGGTTTTTCCTGAAGCAGAGGTTCTGCCTGGCTTAGAGCATTGTATATTGCTCTTAGTTCCAGAATGTTTATGTGAAGAGACGTTTCCAGGCTCGTCCATACTCCCTGGAAGTTTCTTCCTTGTGTGACTGCTCCCCAGCCTCTCAGGCTGGCGTCCGTGGTCACCAGGATCCAATCCTGTATGCCGAATCTGCGGCCCTCCAATAGATGAGCACTCTGCAACCACCACAGAAGAGACACCCTTGTCCTTGGAGACAGGGTTATCCGCAGGTGCATCTGAAGATGCGACCCTGACCATTTGTCCAACAGATCCCTTTGGAAAATTCTTGCGTGGAATCTGCCGAATGGAATTGCTTCGTAAGAAGCCACCATTTTTCCCAGGACTCTTGTGCATTGATGTACAGACACCTTTCCTGGTTTTAGGAGGTTCCTGACAAGCTCTGATAACTCCTTGGTTTTTTCCTCCGGGAGAAAAACCTTTTTCTGAACCGTGTCCAGAATCATCCCTAGGAACAGCAGACGAGTTGTCGGCATTAACTGGGATTTTGGAATATTCAGAATCCACCCGTGCTGTTTTAGCACTTCTTGCGACAGTGCTAATCCCATCTCTAGCTGTTCTCTGGACCTTGCCCTTATTAGGAGATCGTCCAAGTATGGGATAATTAATATGCCTTTTCTTCGAAGAAGAATCATCATCTCGGCCATTACCTTTGTAAAGACCCGAGGTGCCGTGGACAATCCGAACGGCAGCGTCTGAAACTGATAGTGACAGTTTTGTACAACGAACCTGAGGTACCCCTGGTGTGAGGGGTAAATTGGAACGTGGAGATACGCATCCTTGATGTCCAAGGATACCATAAAGTCCCCCTCTTCCAGGTTCGCTATCACTGCTCTGAGTGACTCCATCTTGAACTTGAACTTCTTTATGTACAGGTTCAAGGACTTCAGATTTAGAATAGGCCTTACCGAGCCATCCGGCTTCGGTACCACAAAAAGAGTGGAATAATACCCCTTCCCTTGTTGTAGAAGAGGTACCTTGACTATCACCTGCTGAGAGTACAGCTTGTGAATGGCTTCCAAAACCGTCTCCCTTTCGGAGGGGGACGTTGGTAAAGCAGACTTCAGGAAACGGCGAGGTGGATCTGTCTCTAATTCCAACCTGTACCCCTGAGATATTATCTGCAGGATCCAGGGATCTACCTGCGAGTGAGCCCACTGCGCGCTGTAATTTTTGAGACGACCACCCACCGTCCCCGAGTCCGCTTGAGAAGCCCCAGCGTCATGCTGAGGCTTTTGTAGAAGCCGGGGAAGGCTTCTGTTCCTGGGAAGGAGCTGCCTGTTGCTGTCTCTTCCCTCGACCTCTGCCTCGTGGCAGATATGAATAGCCCTTTGCTCTCTTATTTTTAAAGGAACGAAAGGGCTGCGGTTGAAAAGTCGGTGCCTTTTTCTGTTGGGGAGTGACTTGAGGTAGAAAGGTGGATTTCCCGGCTGTAGCCGTGGCCACCAAATCTGATAGACCGACTCCAAATAACTCCTCCCCTTTATACGGCAAAACTTCCATATGTCGTTTTGAATCCGCATCGCCTGTCCACTGTCGCGTCCATAAAGCTCTTCTGGCCGAAATGGACATAGCACTTACCCGTGATGCCAGTGTGCAGATATCCCTCTGTGCATCACACATATAAAGAAATGCATCCTTTATTTGTTCTAACGACAGTAAAATATTGTCCCTGTCCAGGGTATCAATATTTTCAATCAGGGACTCTGACCAAACTACCCCAGCACTGCACATCCAGGCAGTCGCTATAGCTGGTCGTAGTATAACACCTGCATGTGTGTATATACTTTTTTGGATATTTTCCATCCTCCTATCTGATGGATCTTTAAGTGCGGCCGTCTCAGGAGAGGGTAACGCCACTTGTTTAGATAAGCGTGTTAGCGCCTTGTCCACCCTAGGAGGTGTTTCCCAGCGCTCCCTAACCTCTGGCGGGAAAGGGTATAATGCCAATAATTTCTTTGAAATTATCAGCTTTATCAGGGGCAACCCACGCTTCATTACACACGTCATTTAATTCTTCTGATTCAGGAAAAACTATAGGTAGTTTTTTCACACCCCACATAATACCCTGTTTAGTGGTACCTGTAGTATCAGCTAAATGTAACGCCTCCTTCATTGCCAAAATCATATAACGTGTGGCCCTACTGGAAAATACGGTTGATTCGTCACCGTCACCACTGGAGTCAGTGCCTGCGTCTGGGTCTGTGTCGACCGACTGAGGCAAAGGGCGTTTCACAGCCCCTGATGGTGTTTGAGTCGCCTGGACAGGCACTAATTGATTGTCCGGCCGTCTCATGTCGTCAAACGACTGCTTTAGCGTGTTGACACTATCCCGTAGTTCCATAAATAAAGGCATCCATTCTGGTGTCGACTCCCTAGGGGGTGACATCCTCATATTTGGCAATTGCTCCGCCTCCACAGCAATATCGTCCTCATACATGTCGACACACACGTACCGACACACAGCAGACACACAGGGAATGCTCCTAACGAAGACAGGACCCACTAGCCCTTTGGGGAGACAGAGGGAGAGTTTGCCAGCACACACCAAAAGCGCTATATATAACAGGGATAGCCTTATAATAAGTGCTCCCTTATAGCTGCTTTATATATATCAAAATATCGCCATAAATTTGCCCCCCCTCTCTGTTTTACCCTGTTTCTGTAGTGCAGTGCAGGGGAGAGACCTGGGAGCCGTCCTGACCAGCGGAGCTGTGAGAGGAAATGGCGCCGTGTGCTGAGGAGATAGGCCCCGCCCCTTTTCCGGCGGGCTCGTCTCCCGCTATTTAGTGAATCCAGGCAGGGGTTAAATATCTCCATATAGCCTCTGGGGGCTATATGTGAGGTATTTTTAGCCTTTATATATGGTTACATTTGCCTCCCAGGGCGCCCCCCCCCCAGCGCCCTGCACCCTCAGTGACTGCGTGTGAAGTGTGCTGAGAGGAAAATGGCGCACAGCTGCAGTGCTGTGCGCTACCTTTAGAAGACTGCAGGAGTCTTCAGCCGCCGATTCTGGACCTCTTCTGACTTCAGCATCTGCAAGGGGGCCGGCGGCGCGGCTCCGGTGACCATCCAGGCTGTACCTGTGATCGTCCCTCTGGAGCTGATGTCCAGTAGCCAAGAAGCCAATCCATCCTGCACGCAGGTGAGTTCACTTCTTCTCCCCTCAGTCCCTCGTTGCAGTGATCCTGTTGCCAGCAGGACTCACTGTAAAATAAAAAACCTAAGCTAAACTTTTTCTAAGCAGCTCTTTAGGAGAGCCACCTAGATTGCACCCTTCTCGGCCGGGCACAAAAATCTAACTGGAGTCTGGAGGAGGGTCATAGGGGGAGGAGCCAGTGCACACCACCTGATCTGGAAAAGCTTTACTTTTTGTGCCCTGTCTCCTGCGGAGCCGCTATTCCCCATGGTCCTTTCAGGAACCCCAGCATCCACTAGGACGATAGAGAAAGCCTTGTCTACCCTAGGGGAGGATTCCCACCATATTCTGTCCTTTGGTGGGAAAGGATACGCTATAAGAATCCTATTGGGAATCTGCAGTTTTTTGTCTGGAGTTTCCCACGCTTTTTCGCATAATTTGTTCAGCTCATGCGAGGAGTGAAAGGTGACCTCAGGTTTCTCTTTCCCTTATACATGTGTACCCTCGTGTCAGGGACAGGGGGTTCCTCTGTGATATGCAAAACATCTTTTATTACAATAATCATATATCGAATGCATTTAGCCACTTTTGGCTGTAATTTTGCATCATCGTAGTCGACACTGGAGTCTGGATCCGTGTCGGTATCTGTGTCTACTATTTGGGATAGTGGGCGCTTCTGAGACCCCGAAGGTTCCTGCGACATTGGGACAGGCATGGGTTGACTCCCTGACTGTACTCTAGCTTCAGCTTTGTCTAATCTTTTGTGCAATAAATTAACATTAGCTCTTAAAACATTCCACATATCCATCCAGTCAGGTGTCGGCACTGCCGACGGAGACCTTACATTCATACACTCCCCCTCCTCCTTAGGTGAGCCTTCAACCTCAGACATGTCGACACACGCATACCGACACACACCACACACACACACACACACACACAGGGAAGCTCTTTTCTGAAGACAGGTTCCCCACCAGGCCCCTTGGAGAGACAGAGAGAGAGTATGCCAACACACACCCCAGTGCTATATGACCCAGGAAAAAAAACACAGAATGTTTACCCAGCAGCGCTTTTCAAGTATGTATATGTGCCAATTATGTGCCCCCCCTCTACTTTAAAACCCTCTTTCACCGTGGTATCAAGCAGGGGAGAGTCGGGGGAGCTTCCTCTCAGCGGTGCTGTGGAGAAAAATGGCGCTGGTGAGTGCTGAGGGAGAAGCCCCGCCCCCTCGGCGGCGGGCTTCTGTCCCGCTCAAAATCCTTAAAAACATGGCGGGGGCTCTTTATATACATGTACAGTGCCCAGCTGTACATGTATATATGTACATTTACCACAGGAGAGGTTTATATTGCTGCCCAGGGCGCTCCCCCTGCGCCCTGCACCCTTACAGTGACCGATGTGTGTGAGGTGAATGGGAGCAATGGCGCACAGCTTCACTGCTGTGCGTTACCTCTATGAAGATCAAGCTGTCTTCTGCCGCCTCTGAAGTCTTTTCCTCTCATACTCACCCGGCTTCTATCTTCCGGCTCTGCGAGGAGGACGGCGGCGCGACTCTGGGACGGACGGCGAGGGTGAGACCTGCGTACCGATCCCTCTGGAGCTAATGGTGTCCAGTAGCCTAAGAAACAGAGCCCTGAAACTCAGAGAAGTGGGTCTGTTTCTCTCTCCTCAGTACCTCGATGCAGGGAGTCTGTTGCCAGCAGGCTCCCTAAACATAAAAAACCTAACTAAAATACTTTCTTTACAGGAAACTCAGGAGAGCTCCCTGAAATGCACCCAGTCTCCACTGGGCACAGTATCAAACTGAGGTCTGGAGGAGGGGCATAGAGGGAGGAGCCAGTGCACACCTAGATCCAAAGTCTTTCTTAAAGTGCCCATGTCTCCTGCGGAGCCTGTCTATCCCCATGGTCCTTACGGAGTCCCAGCATCCTCTAGGACGTTAGAGAAATAAAAAAGAATTTACTTACCGATAATTCTATTTCTCGTAGTCCGTAGTGGATGCTGGGGACTCCGTCAGGACCATGGGGAATAGCGGCTCCGCAGGAGACAGGGCACAAAAGTAAAAGCTTTAGGATCAGGTGGTGTGCACTGGCTCCTCCCCCTATGACCCTCCTCCAAGCCTCAGTTAGGATACTGTGCCCGGACGAGCGTACACAATAAGGAAGGATTTTGAATCCCGGGTAAGACTCATACCAGCCACACCAATCACACTGTACAACCTGTGATCTGAACCCAGGTAACAGCATGATAACAGCGGAGCCTCTGAAAAGATGGCTCACAACAATAACCCGATTTTTGTAACAATAACTATGTACAAGTATTGCAGACAATCCGCACTTGGGATGGGCGCCCAGCATCCACTACGGACTACGAGAAATAGAATTATCGGTAAGTAAATTCTTATTTTCTCTGACGTCCTAAGTGGATGCTGGGGACTCCGTCAGGACCATGGGGATTATACCAAAGCTCCCAAACGGGCGGGAGAGTGCGGATGACTCTGCAGCACCGAGTGAGAGAACTCCAGGTCCTCCTCAGCCAGGGTGTGTCCCTGACCAAGTAGCAGCTCGGCAAAGTTGTAAAGCCGAGACCCCTCGGGCAGCCGCCCAAGATGAGCCCACCTTCCTTGTGGAATGGGCATTTACATAATTTGGCTGTGGCAGACCTGCCACAGAATGTGCAAGCTGAATTGTACTACACATCCAACTAGCAATCGTCTGCTTAGAAGCAAGAGCACCCAGTTTGTTGGGTGCATACAGGATAACAGCAAGTCAGTTTTCCTGACTCCAGCCGTCCTGGAAACCTATATTTTCAGGGCCCTGACAACATCTAGCAACTTGGAGTCCTCCAAGTCCCTAGTAGCCGCAGGTACCCCAATAAGCTGGTTCAGGTGAAACGCTGACACCACTTTAGGGAGAAACTGGGGACGAGTCCGCAGCTCTGCACTGTCCGAATGGACAATCAGATATGGGCTTTTGTGAGACAAAGCCGCCAATTCTGACACTCGCCTGGCCGAGGCCAAGGCCAACATCATGGTCACTTTCCATGTGAGATATTTCAAATCCACAGATTTGAGCGGTTTAAACCAATGTGATTTGAGGAATCCCAGAACTACGTTGAGATCCCACAGTGCCACTGGAGACACAAAAGGGGGTTGTATATGCAGTACTCCCTTGACAAACTTCTGGACTTCAGGAACTGAAGCCAATTCTTTCTGGAAGAAAATCGACAGGGCCGAAATTTGAACCTTAATGGACCCCAATTTGAGGCCCATAGACACTCCTGTTTGCAGGAAATGCAGGAATCGACCGAGTTGAAATTTCTTCGTGGGGCCTTCCTGGCCTCACACCACGCAACATATTTTCGCCACATGTGGTGATAATGTTGTGCGGTCACCTCCTTCCTGGCTTTGACCAGGGTAGGAATGACCTCTTCCGGAATGCCTTTTTCCCTTAGGATCCGGCGTTCAAACGCCATGCCGTCAAACGCAGCCGCGGTAAGTCTTGGAACAGACATGGTACTTGCTGAAGCAAGTCCCTTCTTAGCAGCAGAGGCCATGAGTCCTCTGTGAGCATCTCTTGAAGTTCCGGGTACCAAGTCCTTCTTGGCCAATCCGGAGCCACGAGTATAGTTCTTACTCCTCTACGTCTTATAATTCTCAGTACCTTAGGTATGAGAAGCAGAGGAGGGAAAACATACACCGACTGGTACACCCACGGTGTTACCAGAACGTCCACAGCTATTGCCTGAGGGTCTCTTGACCTGGCGCAATACCTGTCCAGTTTTTTGTTCAGGCGGGACGCCATCATGTCCACCTTTGGTCTTTCCCAACGGTTCACAATCATGTGGAAGACTTCCCGATGAAGTCCCCACTCTCCCGGGTGGAGATCGTGCTGAGGAAGTCTGCTTCCCAGTTGTCCACTCCCGGAATGAACACTGCTGACAGTGCTATCACATGATTTTCCGCCCAGCGAAGAATCCTTGCAGTTTCTGCCATTGCCCTCCTGCTTCTTGTGCCGCCCTGTCTGTTTACGTGGGCGACTGCCGTGATGTTGTCCCACTGGATCAATACCGGCTGACCTTGAAGCAGAGGTCTTGCTAAGCTTAGAGCATTGTAAATTGTTCTTAGCTCCAGTATATTTATGTGGAGAGAAGTCTCCAGACTTGATCACACTCCCTGGAAATTTTTTCCTTGTGTGACTGCTCCCCAGCCTTTCAGGCTGGCATCCGTGGTCACCAGGACCCAGTCCTGAATGCCGAATCTGTGGCCCTTTAGTAGATGAGCACTCTGCAGCCACCACAGAAGAGACACCCTTGTCCTTGGAGACAGGGTTATCCGCTGATGCATCTGAAGATGCGATCCGGACCATTTTCCCAGCAGATCCCACTGAAAAGTTCTTGCGTGGAATCTGCCGAATGGAATCGCTTCGTAAGAAGCCACCATTTTTCCCAGGACCCTTGTGCATTGATGCACTGACACTTGGCCTGGTTTTAGGAGGTTCCTGACTAGCTCGGATAACTCCCTGGCTTTCTCCTCCGGGAGAAACACCTTTTTCTGGACTGTGTCCAGAATCATCTCTAGGAACAGCAGACGTGTCGTCGGAGACAGCTGCGATTTTGGAATATTTAGAATCCACCCGTGCTGTCGTAGAACTACTTGAGATAGTGCTACTCCGACCTCCAACTGTTCTCTGGACCTTGCCCTTATCAGGAGATCGTCCAAGTAAGGGATAATTAAGACGCCTTTTCTTTGAAGAAGAATCATCATTTCGGCCATTACCTTGGTAAAGACCCGGGGTGCCGTGGACAATCCAAACGGCAGCGTCTGAAACTGATAGTGACAGTTTTGTACCACGAACCTGAGGTACCCTTGGTGAGAAGGGCCAATTGGGACATGGAGGTAAGCATCCTTGATGTCCAGGGACACATATAGTCCCCTTCTTTCTGGTTCGCTATCACTGCTCTGAGTGACTCCATCTTGATTTGAACCTTTGTATGTAAGTGTTCAAATATTTCAGATTTAGAATAGGTCTCACCGAGCCGTCTGGCTTCAGTACCACAATATAGTGTGGAATAATACCCCTTTCCTTGTTGTAGGAGGGGTACTTTGATTATCACCTGCTGGGAATACAGCTTGTGAATTGTTTCCAATACTGCCTCCCTGTCGGAGGGAGACGTTGGTAAAGCAAACTTCAGGAACCTGCGAGGGGGAGACGTCTCGAATTTCCAATCTGTACCCCTGGGATACTACTTGTAGGATCCAGGGGTCCACTTGCGAGTAAGCCCACTGCGTGCTGAAACTCTTGAGACGACCCCCCACCGCACCTGTTTGTACGGCCCCAGCGTCATGCTGAGGACTTGGCAGAAGCGGTGGAAGGCTTCTGTTCCTGGGAATGGACTGCCTGCTGCAGTCTTCTTCCCTTATGGGGACGAAAGGACTGAGGCTGAAAAGACGATGTCTTTTTCTGCTGAGATGTGACTTGGGGTAAAAAGGTGGATTTTCCAGCTGTTGCCGTGGCCACCAGATCCGATGGACCGACCCCAAATAACTCCTCCCCTTTATACGGCAATACTTCCATGTGCCGTTTGGAATCTGCATCACCTGACCACTGTCGTGTCCATAAACATCTTCTGGCAGATATGGACATCGCACTTACTCTTGATGCCAGAGTGCAAATATCCCTCTGAGCATCTCGCATATATAGAAATGCATCCTTTAAATGCTCTATAGTCAATAAAATACTGTCCCTGTCAAGGGTATCAATATTTCCAGTCAGGGAATCCGACCAAGCCACCCCAGCGCTGCCCATCCAGGCTGAGGCGATCGCTGGTCGCAGTATAACACCAGTATGTGTGTATATACTTTTTAGGATATTTTCCAGCCTCCTATCAGTTGGCTCCTTGAGGGCGGCCGTATCTGGAGACGGTAACGCCACTTGTTTTGATAAGCGTGTGAGCGCCTTATCCACCCTAAGGGGTGTTTCCCAACGCGCCATAACTTCTGGCGGGAAAGGGTATACCGCCAATAATTTTCTATCGGGGGAAACCCACGCATCATCACACACTTCATTTAATTTATCTGATTCAGGAAAAACCACATGTAGTTTTTTCACACTCCACATAATACCCTTTTTTGTGGTACTTGTAGTATCAGAAATATGTAACATCTCCTTCATTGCCCTTAACAAGTAACGTGTGGCCCTAAAGGAAAATACGTTTGTTTCTTCACCGTCGACACTGGAGTCAGTGTCCGTGTCTGTGTCGACCGACTGAGGTAAAAGGACGTTTTAACGCCCCTGACGGTGTTTGAGACGCCTGGACAGGTACTAATTGGTTTGCCGGACGTCTCATGTCGTCAACCGACCTTGCAGCGTGTTGACATTATCACGTAATTCCTTAAATAAGCCATCCATTCCGGTGTCGACTCCCTAGAGAGTGACATCACCATTACAGGCAATTGCTCCGCCTCCTCACCAACATCGTCCTCATACATGTCGACACACACATACCGACACACAGCACACACACAGGGAATGCTCTGATAGAGGACAGGACCCCACTAGCCCTTTGGGGAGACAGAGGGAGAGTTTGCCAGCACACACCAAAAACGCTATAATTATACAGGGACAACCTTTATATAAGTGTTTTTCCCTTATAGCATTTTATTATATATATATATACATATCGCCAAATAAGTGCCCCCCCTCTCTGTTTTAACCCTGTTTCTGTAGTGCAGTGCAGGGGAGAGCCTGGGAGCCTTCCCACCAGCATTTCTGTGAGGGAAAATGGCGCTGTGTGCTGAGGAGAATAGGCCCCGCCCCCTTTTCGGCGGGCTTCTTCTCCCGTTTTTCTGAGACCTGGCAGGGGTTAAATACATCCATATAGCCCCCAGGGGCTATATGTGATGTATTTTTAGCCAGAATAAGGTACTATCATTGCTGCCCAGGGCGCCCCCCCCAACGCCCTGCACCCTCAGTGACCGCTGCTATGAAGTGTGCTGACAACAATGGCGCACAGCTGCAGTGCTGTGCGCTACCTTATGAAGACTGAAAAGTCTTCTGCCGCCGGTTTCTGGACCTCTTCACTTTTCGGCATCTGCAAGGGGGTCGGCGGCGCGGCTCCGGGACGAACCCCAGGGTGAGACCTGTGTTCCGACTCCCTCTGGAGCTAATGGTGTCCAGTAGCCTAAGAAGCCAATCCATCCTGCACGCAGGTGAGTTCACTTCTCTCCCCTAAGTCCCTCGATGCAGTGAGCCTGTTGCCAGCAGGACTCACTGAAAATAAAAAAACCTAACAAAACTTTTACTCTAAGCAGCTCTTTAGGAGAGCCACCTAGATCGCACCCTTCTCGGCCGGGCACAAAAATCTAACTGAGGCTTGGAGGAGGGTCATAGGGGGAGGAGCCAGTGCACACCACCTGATCCTAAAGCTTTTACTTTTGTGCCCTGTCTCCTGCGGAGCCGCTATTCCCCATGGTCCTGACGGAGTCCCCAGCATCCACTTAGGACGTCAGAGAAATATTCATTGTGTTCTGTGGTGTAATTTAACTTCTGAGAGGATCCTGATGTCTGACCCTAAGATTACCAAAAGGAATGTGATGCAGGAATCCCATCATGAAGGAGTTGGTACCAAATGCACAATTCTACATTTAGGGCTACATGTCTCAGCAACAGAGGCTTCCAGGCACCAGGATCCTTTTGACTGCACAATACAGTTTGCGCACATAGTGGTCAACTCAATTCAGCGCGCTGTTAATAGCGCTGGGAAGGAGATCACGGATCTATTCAATTCAGCGAACTGTGTCAGAGAATGCCAGTACTCACGCCTTAAACCGGTGTTTAGTCGGGAGAATGGGCATTCTCTGAATGAAGTGCCTGCCGCGATGCTGTTTGCGACGCACTATGGCACAAAACAGCATTGCGGCACAAGTTTTGTCGGATTTCCGCTCACACCTAAGGACGGGTGCGAGCAGAAATCCTGTTGTCAGACTTAACAGCGCACTGAACTGAAGCGACCCCAATGCAATTTAATGCTAAATACTCCCAGTGCATGTTTATTATTATTACCAGTTACTTATATAGCACACACATATTCCGCAGCGCTTTACAGAGAATATTTTGCCCATTCACATCAGTCCCTGCCCCAGTGGAGCTTACAATCTATAGTTCCCCATCACATGTACAGACACAGACACATTCGCGCTAGGGTTAATTTTGTTGGAAGTCAATAAAACTACTAGTATATTTTTGGATTTATGATAAATTTGTACATAAATCACCCAGATGGGTTGGGTATGGTATGCCAGCACTCTCCCCTCCCCCCCGGCATTCTGGTAGCAGAGATCCTGGCGTCTGTATGCTGACCGCCGGGATCCCAGTGACCAGAATTCTGGGGGTCGGGGGGGGGGGGGGGGGGGGGGGGAGTGGGCGAGTGCAACGAAGCCCCTTGCAAGCTCGCTGTGTTCCCCACAGGTTCTAATCCCACTCTATGGGTATCATGGGATTAGCCCCTGTAAATCGGCATTCCAGCTGTTGCCATTTCTAGCTGTCGGGATTCCGGAGTCTGTATCCCGACAGCTGGGATCCCGACCGCCAGGGTAATGTGACTACATCCCCACCAGACCTAGAGCTCCCAGCAGTCTTCCCTGCAAGTAACAAACAAGCAGTAGAGAGGGGTCAAGGAGATCAGTGGTTTATGCTGTTGTATGCCCACGTCTCCTGACCATCTTTTGGGCCCTGTAAGTATGATGCCAATGCTGCTTTTCTACATACATATTATATATGTGGTCGAGAACCTCCAACATCAAATAGTGACAGTGAATTTGTCATCAGGGACTCTGACGACCCTTTGGAAGGAACATCTGCCCCTTTAGGAACCAGAACAGCGACAACAAAAGATTCTCTCGTAAAGTCCAGACCACCCGTAGCGGGGGTCAAAACGAGAGGCAGAAAAGGAGTCAACTCCCAAAAGAAAAATTAATTTATAACTTGTCTTCCAAGAAAATTAACGGAGGCTGAAGAACGAGTGTTGAACAAGGGACTGTCATTCGGCCCTACTAACCAGCATAACGATCTAAATTGGAGTATCGAATTACACAAATTCTCTAGGAAACTCAGATTACAGGAGTATTTCCAGGACACCACTCCCTCTATGCAGGATACGCCAACCCAACAATTCCTCACTAAAAGAAGCACACCGAAGTTCGATCCATTATCTTCCAACCATTTCATTAAAACGTATACAGAATGATGACTGATTCAGTGCAGAAATGTGTCCAGGCACAGCCTACTTAGCATCGTAATCTTGGTCGTCCAGAACAAGTGGCACTTCAGAATTTGTCAGCCTATCGTGACTTCGTGGCGTGCCGTGCCGATAAGGGGGGGGCGCAATTGTAATAGAAGATCTCACGGACTACATGTCTGAAATTGAACGCCAACTTGCTGACAGTAATACCTATCAAAAACTGCCTGGGAACCCAACAATCAAATATCAGACAGAACTAAAATGACATCTTGCAGGAGGCCAAACTTCAGGGGCTATTGGATGACAAGCTATTTAAAGCACTTCAACAACCATTCCCAGTAAGTCCCATATTGTACACCGTCCCGAAGATTTATAAAAGTCTGGACCATCCACCGGGACGTCCAATAATTTTGGCTCGGGACTCATTATACCAACCGATTTCAATGTATTTTTTACTGTATTCTCCAGCCATTTGTCCTGCAACATCCAAAGTATATTAAGGATACATCTAGTTTCCTGTTGGGTATATCCTCTCTTACGGAGGTCCCAGAGGGCAGTATTTTGTGTACTATGGACATTAATAGTCTATATACCTCCATCCCTCATCAGCAAGGTTTAATCGGCTGTTAGATCTTTTTATGAAATGCAGTCCATTAAAGATCTTGACATTGATCGGTTTGTGAAATTGTTAGAGCTGACGCTTACACGAAATTATTTTATCTATGATGGACAGTTCTACAGGCAACTGTCAGGATGTGCCATGGGCAGTAACGTAGCGCCCAGCTGCGCCAAGATTTTTATGTGCAAGGAAGAAGCCGATATGTTCTTTAGTAAGTTAGAGTTTACACAACATATCAAATGTTACATGTGATTCATTGACGATTTGTTCCTGGTGTGGACGGGCGGTGAAACAACTTTGCTAAACATGATTATTAATTTCCTCAATCGTGCATCCACGATCAAAGTGACCTACCAGTATAGTAACACCACTATTCATTATTTGGACGTACTGGTGTCTTTACGGACCAACAAGCTACACACCGAAGTGTTTTCAAAACCAACTGATCGTAACACCTTATTGTTGGCATCTAGTCACCCTCCTAAACCACTGAAGCGGGGCTTACCCAAGTCGCAAATGATGCGTGTAGCGTGGATATCCAGTAGTCCAGAGGTGGCATCTAAAAGGTATAGATATCATTATTGATAAATTTGTAGCGTGAGGCTATAATCTAAATCTATGCAAATATGGAATTTGGAGTAACTCGTTGGGCGCTGAAAGTATTTGGTGCTGCCTTGGACACACTGAGGGGTTTCCCTTACCCCCAAATGAAACAGATATGAGAATGTATGATAGAGTGACCTGGGCACCCCCTTTCAGTGGCTGGGTGCAGAAGTAATTACTGATGATTCACTTTAACCCGTGTAATCAGTAAATATCTCAAAATGAATGTCATCCAATTATAAAAATGACAATAAATTTAATACAATGAGATAAAACAAACATGCATAAAATATTTCTATGGACAAATGTCCCAAACTCAGAATGAAATCGTACACATAGGGTAGCAAAGGAGCCGCAGGTGGTATATACGGCAGGGTGGTCCAGACTTCACCCTGCTCTGGCTCATAAGCTTACCGGTGGAAGTCTATCCGCAACGTTTGAGCCAGTCGGGCCTTATGGCCAATTATAACATTGGATAAAGATTTACATTCATTTAAACATTAGAGACCTATGGCCTGCTACACTAGGAAGAAACAGTCGACATATGGTTGTCCATTCGGACATCACTGGATTCAAGAAAACATCATCATCTGAACTACACTTTATGACTAGGCCCCCTAGGTGTACCACTTGCTCCCACATGGTCACTGGCTCGACGTTTAAACACCCGCATACTTCACGTACTTTCCAAATTAAACATGCACTCTCATGCATGTCCACTCATGTTGTATACATCATCATGTGCCCATGTAATTTATATTACGTGGGCAAGACTACGAGATCTATCCGTGAACATATGGCATTGCATCGTTCGTCCATCGGCAAAGCCCTTACGACCTCAGTGGCTGATCAACCAGTGCCACGCCACTTCTTAGAAGTTTCTCATTCCTTGGCCACTTTGAAACACATTAATTGATCACATATCGCCACCCTTGCAGGGTGGTGACCGAAATGGAAAGTTACTTAGATGTGAAAGTAAATGGATTCATACCTTAAATACAGTTATCCTAATGGTAAGATTTTGGCTATGTTAACATATCCTACACTATTTCCCTTGAAATATCCTGAGCTCCTGAACGAATAAAATGATACACACGGTAAGATATACAGTAGCAATAAGATTAGCACAATAGATTTAGCATAGATATAATAACACGGTAAGATATGGATTCTCATTTATTGTGATGACGCAAATCTGATACAATATCGTACATTACATACACATGGTACAATATAGTGTACTATCTAGCTAAAATTGAGCTGCATGTTCGTGCGACATAGAACATTGGATTCGACCCGCAGGAGCACGCACGGCACTATATCACATACGGTATAGTGCACTGTATCGCACTCTAGCCAGATAGTAGGGATTATTCCGAGTTGATCGCTCGCTGCGTATGGCCCGCAATGCGCACGCGCGACGTACAGGTACAAAGCTCCTTGTGGTTGTGCTCAGGTTCTAGCGAAGTTTTCCTTCGCACTGATGGCCGCAAGAAGATTGACAGGAAGGGGGCTTTTCTGGGTGTCAACTGACCGTTTTCAGGGAGTGTTTGCAAAAACGCAGGCGTGTCTGAAAAAACGCGGGCGTGGCTGGGCAGGTGTATGACGTCAAATCTGGACACGAATAGGCTGAAGTGATCGCAAGCGCTGAGTAGGTTCAGAGCTACTCAGAAACTGCACAAACTGTTTTTGCAGAGCTCAGCTGCACAGGCGTTCGCACTTCTGCTAAGCTAAAATACACTCCCTAGTGGGCGGCGGCATAGCGCTTGCACGGCTGCTAGAAACTGCTAGCGAGCGATCAAATCAGAATGACCCCCAGTGTGCAATATAGTGCAAGAGTAAAAAAAAAAAAAAAAATTGCACCGTGTGTACCCAGCTTTTCACTTGAACACCATTTGTTCTATCTGCCAGCTGCTGATCAAGCCAATCAATTCCAGTCATACATACAGGATGTATCAAGCAAGTATAGTATACATAGTGGGACCAACAAAGAACATTGGTATTGAAAAGCTGGTGGCATTAAATACACTTCCTTTTAAAGCATTCTGAAATTTCAATTTGTTTTCTCAGGCATGACTGAATGAATTGTCATGTAGATCTACAAACCGGCCAGGGTACATTCCTGACAAATAAGAACATATCACTGTATCCTACACTTTCACTGTCAATATGTAATGAATCACAGATGACAATGGCAAATGGATAAGTTGTGGTATAATGAGGGTTGCATAAAACATTCCGCTGCTGCTCCCAGGAAAAATGATGCCTCGTGCCCCTTAGATGCATATATACAAGGTTTAAGTGTCCTCATACTACAGAATACCCATACATCTTTTCAAGAAAATGTAAAAGGAAGTAGTATATGAGGGAAAATGACATGTATTTAAACAGAACACCAGTGCCTTTGTTTGGCCCAGTTGGTTTACACAATGCTCAGATGGTGTACACGGCTCTTACAATCCCTCTCCTGCTGCCTCTTCTGCCTGGCTCCAGAAACGGACACTGGGGGTCATTCTGACTTGTTTGCACGCTGCAGTTTTTCGCAGCCATGTAAATGGGTCACAACTGCGCATGTGCAAGAAGACTGACAGCAGGGAGGCGGATCTGGGTGGCAACTGACCGTTTTCTGGGAGTGGTAAAGAAAACGCAAGCGTTTCGAGGCATTTGCAGGGCAGGTGTCCGACATCAATTCCAGGACCTGACAGGCTGTTGTGACAGCAGTGGCTGAGTAAGTACAGAGCTACTCAAACTACACAAAACTTTTTTGCCCCGCTCCCCTGCACATGCGTTCGCACACTTGCTTAGCTAAAATACACTTCCCCATAGGTGGCATCTATCTGATCGCACGGGCTGCAAAAAGTTGTAGTGTGCGATCAACTCAGAATGACCCCCAACGTGTGCATGTGTGATCTCAGAATCTCTGAAGGATCACAAATGTGAAAGACTCCTTCAACATGACCTGGATGTAACTTTGAGGGACAGATGTTATTGTTAATGCTGTTCCTTCAAGTTATACTTAGGGCAAGATGTGCCAATGGGAAAATGTGGTAAAAAACCCGTTTTCTGAGTTTTACAGAATTTTCCATGTGTACTAAAGCCCCGCCACCGGGTTTTCCGATGTGGAGGTTAACGCAATCTATAGCTGGAGTTATCCTATAGAAGCCTGAAGGACTTCTTTCCGCATAATTGCAGTCAGAGGTATCCGATTTGGTCCCATCCCAGCACACCCCGCAGCGTCACTGAACGTGCGCAGATGGACTCCCGGGACATGAACCCAGAACTCCAGGGACCGGCGGTAGTCACAAAGGGCAGCTCTTCTCGCACTTTTTACACAGTAGACTATGCAAATAATGTATGTATATATATATATATATATATATATATATATGTATATATATATATATATATATACACATACACACACACACACACACACACACAGTTTTCTCTCCCTCTCTCATCATCATTTGCAGCTCATACTTATAGTAATCTGTCATTGATGACCCAATGTATACGTATGTATTCCTCCAGCTTCATTCTTTCACTCCGCCCACCACGTTCCGCAGTTCCTATTGCACCATCACAGGCTTCTATCCTCCAATCCCTTGGAATTTTAAAAGAAAACACAGGCGCATTCGTGGGAAGCGAGCAGGCCGGAAACTTATTTTTCCCCGGTTACCACCTAACTCTTTTACCCACCTGCTCACCCCCAGCTTCAAATAACAATCAAATAGAAGCGATACCCAAAAGACGGCCCTGTGCTTGGAAGAATAGAATGGTCAATACCTAGAGCTCCTGCACCTAACATAAAGAAAACTGAAGGCACACTGGTATGCCCAATCAGGTCAGTCCTTTGTAATGCCAGATCTATAAGAAACAAGACTGCAACAATTGCTGACTTTATTGAATCTGCAGATCTAGCCTGTATTACAGAGACCTGGCTAGATGAAAATGCAGCACCTATATTGGAGGCTGCAGTCCCAACAAACTACTCTGTCATCCACAACCCAAGACTGGACCGCAGGGGTGGCCATCTGCTTCAAAAAAGAACTTAAACTTAGGGTCCACCCTATTGAAACTACTCGCTCATTTGAGTGCATTGCTGCCCGGAGTTCGACAGGATTAGGTTTCAGAGTACTTCTCATTTACCGGCCCCCTGGAGATGGAAAGATATTTCTACAAGAAATTGCAGACACTGTTGCTGGCCTGGTTCTGGAACATCAAAGATGGCTAATCCTCGGGGATTTCAATGCATGGGTAGAGGATGAGCTCTCTCGCCTTGGCCAAGACCTCCTGTGCACAATGAATGGTCTGGGCTTCACACAGGTCATTCCTTCTGCCACACATAAAAGTGGTCACACTCTTGATCTTCTCTTTCAGATCGGATTAGAAGTCACTGACCTAAAAATAAACCCAGTCATCTGGTCAGACCACCACGCCCTTTGGTTCTCAGTTGCAACCCCTCAAATAAAATCTCTGCCCGTGGAGTTGACCAGGTATCGTCCAAGGAGGGGTATGACTCCCCAGGCTCTAACAGCAAATCTGGATCTCTCTGCTATACTGGGTGCCTGTGAAGATCCCTGTTCCCTAGTAATAATAGGGATGTTATGGCTGCAATTGATATTATCACCCCTGTGAGTATAAGACCTCGTAAACCACAACGTCGAGCTCCCTGGTTCGACAAAGGGTTAGTGAGCTCAAGAAAAGGGGGCGTAGACTGGAAATACGATGGAGGAAGACTAACCTAGTGGATGACAAAATAAAACTAATAAAGCATAATGAAGAATATCAATCGACAATCACCCATAAGAAATCACAGTTTCTGTCAAATGAGATCACGGCAGCAAACAATAGGCCAGCTCAACTTTTCCGCACAGTGGAGATGCTTTGCAAGCCAGCATGCCTGCAGACTGATGAAACCCTCTCCCAGGCAAGATGCAACGAGTTTGCAAACTTCTTTGCAGATAAAATATCCACCATTCGGGCTGGAATCTCAACAGTGCCATCAAAGGAGTGTCAAACTACAAAACCTGCCAATATAAGCCACCTGCCTTCATGGACCAGCTTTCACCCAGTGGATGTAAAGGACATTGCTGAAATTGCTCGGATTTTGCGTCCCACCACCTGTGATCTGGACCTTGCCTCAACCAAGCTTCTAATAGGTTTGTATGGATATAATTGGTCCTGTCTATGCAAAAATTGTTCAATGCTCTTTGCAGACAGGCATATTTCCTGGACACCTAAAGGAAGCAATTGTTAGACCTCTTCTAGGAAAGGTTATTGGAGAAAGTGGTTGCAAATCAACTGGAAACCTGCATGACAACCCATGATATCTATGATCCATTAAAATCAGGATTCAGGGGAAGACATAGCACTGAAACAGCGTGTGTGTGTGTGTGTGTGTGTGTGTGTGTGTGTGTGTGTGTGTGTGTGTGTGTGTGTGTGTGTGTGTTAAATGATCTTCTGACGGCAAGAGATAGAGGCGACTGTTCAATATTAATCCTTCTGGATCTCTCTGCAGCATTTGATACCGTGGACCATGGGCTTCTAATTGAGCGTCTGATACATTTTTGTGGACTGGATGGCACAGTCCTAAATTGGTTCAAATCATTTCTCACTGGCAGGTCACAGAGTATCGTCTGGATTATACTCATCACCACCAGTGCCATTGCCATGTGGTGTCCCACAAGGTTCTATACTATCCCCCATGCTTTTTGCAGTATACATGCTCCCGCTGGGTGAAATAATCAGGCGCAATGGGCTAGTCTACCACTGCTATGCAGATGATACACAACTGTACTTGTCCTTTGCTCCGGGCACTGATAACCCAATAGCAACCCTAAATGGCTGTCTAGCTGAACTCCAGGAGTGGATGAGTGCTAATTGGCTGCGACTGAACCCGGATAAAACAGAGGTCCTTATGATAGGACTGCAACATCAAAGAACAAGACTGCAGCATAGCCAACCAACTGGACTTACACTCGGGGATTCGGAATTACAAACCACTGATCGTGTGCGGAATCTTAGCGTTGTCCTGGATGGTGGCTTGACACTTAAACATCAGATATCAGCCACAATCAAATCCTCATTCTTTCACCTGAGGAACATAGCCAGAATCAAGCACTTAATTCCCTCAAATGATCTGCCAAAAGTCATCCACGCATTTGTATAATCTCGATTAGACTACTGTAATGCCCTCTACCTTGGTCTCCCAGCAAAAGAATTGCACCGCTTACAGCTGGTGCAAAACACAGCTGCCAGGCTGTTAACCAACCAGCCCCGTTCTAGCCAAATAACACCCATACTCTACTCCCTTCACTGGCTGCCTGTAAGATGGCGAATCATCTTCAAGATTGGCTTACTGAGTTTCAAAGCACTACATGACCAGGGCCCAAGGTACCTGAAGCAGCTACTGCCCCACTCGATTACTGCGATCTGTAGATGAAGGACTTTTAGCAGTACCTAGAATCTCCCATAATTCATCTGGGGTCGATCTTTTAGTCATGCGGCTCCGACTCTATGGAACTCACTTCCCCGGACAGTGTGAGAGGCCCCAACTATAGAATCCTTCAAAAGTAGACTCAAGACTTTCCTTTTTACTCAAGCATTCCCATAATTGTCCCTTTAGTATCTTCATGCTTCTGTATTTTATGAAAATCTGTTCTGTACTTCATTATTTGCTGTACTATAATAAGATTTTACTTACCAGTAAATCTATTTCTCGTAGTCCGTAGAGGATGCTGGGAACTCCGTAAGGACCATGGGGAATAGACGGGCTCCGCAGGAGATAGGGCACTTTAAGAAAGACTTTGGATTCTGGGTGTGCCCCGGCTCCTCCCTCTATGCCCCTCCTCCAGACCTCAGTTAGGGAAACTGTGCCCAGAGGAGACGGACAGTACGAGGAAAGGATTTTAGTTAATCCAAGGGCAAGATTCATACCAGCCACACCAATCATACCGTATAACCTGTGATAAACTACCCAGTTAACAGCATGAACAACAACACAGTCTCGGTTCAAACCGATGAAAACTATAACATAACTCTTATGTAAGCAATAACTATATACAAGTCTTGCAGAAGAAGTCCGCACTTGGGACGGGCGCCCAGCATCCTCTACGGACTACGAGAAATAAATTTACCGGTAAGTAAAATCTTATTTTCTCTAACGTCCTAGAGGATGCTGGGGACTCCGTAAGGACCATGGGGATTATACCAAAGCTCCCAAACGGGCGGGAGAGTGCGGATGACTCTGCAGCACCGACTGAGCAAACAGGAGGTCCTCCTCAGCCAGGGTATCACACTTATAGAACTTTGCAAAGGTGTTTGACCCCGACCAAGTAGCAGCTCGGCATAGTTGTAGTGCCGAGAACCCTCGGGCAGCCGCCCAAGAAGAGCCCACCTTCCTAGTGGAATGGGCCCTAACCGATTTAGGCAATGGCAATCCCGCCGTAGAATGCGCCTGCTGAATCGTGTTATAGATCCAGCGAGAAATAGTCTGCTTTGAAGCAGGAGCGCCAACTTTGTTGGCTGCATACAGAACAAACAGAGCTTCAGTCTTCCTGATCCTAGCTGTTCTGGTCACATAAATCTTCAAAGCTATGACCACATCCAGGGACTCAGAATCCTCCAAGTCCCGTGTAGCTACAGGCACGACAATAGGTTGGTTCACATGAAAAGATGAGACCACTTTTGGCAGAAACTGAGGACGCATCCTCAACTCTGCCCTATCCACGTGAAAAACCAGGCAGGGGCTTTTATGTGATAAAGCTGCCAATTCCGAAACACGCCTTGCCGAAACCAAGGCCAACAACATGACCACTTTCCAAGTGAGATATTTCAACTCCACTGTTTTGAGTGGCTCAAACCAAGGTGACCTGAGGAAACTTAATACCACATTAAGATCCCACAGCGCCACCGGAGGTACAAAAGGAGGCTGAATATGCAGCACCCCCTTCACGAATGTCTGTACTTCAGGAAGAGAAGCCAATTATTTTTGAAAGAAAATGGACAAGGCCGAAATTTGGACCTTTATGGACCCTAATTTTAGGCCCAAATCCACTCCTGTTTCCAGGAATTGAAGCAGACGACCCAAATGGAACTCCTCCGTAGCAGCAGCCCTGGCCCCACACCAAGAAACATATTTTCGCCATATACGGTGATAATGTTTCAATGTCACGTCCTTCCTAGCCTTTATTAGCGTAGGGATGACCTCCTCCGAAATACCTTTTTCCGCTAGGATCCGGCGTTCAACCGCCATGCCGTCAAACGCAGCCGCGGTAAGTCTTGGAACAGACAGGGCCCCTGCTGCAGTAGGTCCTGTCTTAGAGGAAGAGGCCACGGATCTTCTGTGAGCAACTCTTGCAGATCCGGATACCAAGTCCTTCGTGGCCAATCTGGAACAATGAGGATTGTCCTGACTCTGCTTAGTCTTATTATTCTCAACACCTTGGGTATGAGAGGTAGAGGAGGGAACACATAGACCGACCTGAACACCCAAGGTGTCACTAGAGCGTCCACCGCTACCGCCTGAGGGTCTCTTGACCTGGCGCAATACCGCTTTAGCTTTTTGTTGAGATGGGACGCCATCATGTCTATCTGAGGAAGTCCCCACCGACCCACGATCTGTGGGGAGACTTCTGGATGAACTCCCCACTCTCCCGGATGCAGGTCGTGTCTGCTGAGGAAGTCCACTTCCCAGTTGTCCACCCCCGGGATGAATACTGCTGCTAGGGCGCTTACATGGCCTTCCGCCCAGCGAAGAATCCTGGTCGTTTCTGCCATGGCCACTCTGCTCCTTGTGCCGCCTTGGCAGTTTACATGAGCCACTGCTGTGACATTGTCTGACTGAATCAGAACCGGTTTGTTCCGAAGCAATGCCTCCGCTTGGCGTAGGGCATTGCCACCACAGGAGAGATACTCTGGCTCTGGAAGACAGGGTGATCCTTTGATGCATTTGTAAATGGGACCCGGACCATTTGTCCAGTAGATCCCATTGAAAGGTCCTCGCATGGAACCTTCCGAAGGGGATGGCCTCGTAAGATGCCACCATCTTCCCCAGGACACGCGTGCAGTGATGCACTGAAACCTTTTTTAGCTTTAATAGGTTCCTGACCAGGGCTATGAGCTCCTGAGCCTTTTCCATCGGAAGAAAAACCTTTTTCTGGTCTGTGTCTAGAATCAGGCCCAGAAAGGTCAGACGCGTTGTAGGGACTAGCTGGGACTTCGGTATATTGAGAATCCAGCCGTGCCTTTGCAACATTCTCACCGACAGCGACACGCTGTCCAGCAACTTTTCCCGAGATCTTGCCTTTATGAGGAGATCGTCCAAGTATGGGATAATTGTGACCCCCTGCTTGCGCAGGAGCACCATAATTTCCGCCATTACCTTGGTGAAAATTCTCGGGGCTGTGGAAAGCCCAAACGGCAACGTCTAAAATTGGTAATGACAGTCCAGTACTGCAAATCTCAGGAACGCCTGGTGAGGAGGGAAAATCGGAACATGAAGGTATGCATCCTTTATGTCCAGGGACACCATCCAATCCCCCCCCTCCAGGCTGGCGATGACCGCTCTGAGCGATTCCATCTTGAACTTGAACTTTTTCAAGTACAAGTTCAGGGATTTTAAATTCAAAATGGGCCTGACCGAACCGTCCGGTTTCGGGGCCACAAACAGGGTTGAGTAATACCCCTTTCCTTGCTGGAGAAGAGGAACTTTGACTATCACCTGTTGAAGATACAATTTTTGAATTGCAGACAACACTAACTCCCTCTCTGACGGGGAAGCTGGAAGAGCAGATCTGAAAAACCGGCGACGAGGCACGTCTTCGAATTCCAGCCTGTATCCCTGAGAAACAATCTCTATAGCCCAGGGATCCACCTGTGAGTGAACCCAGACCTGGCTGAAAAAGCGAAGACGCGCCCCCACTGGAGCCGACTCCCCCCGGGAAGCCCCAGCGTCATGCGGTGGACTTTGCAGATGTAGGGGAGGACTTCTGCTCCTGGGAACTAGCTGCATGCAGCTTTTTTCCCTTGCCTTTTCCTATGGCAAGGAAGGACGATCCCCATACCTTCTGGCTTTTATTGGAACGAAAGGACTGCATTTGATAATGAGATGCCTTTTTAGTATGCTGCGGGGGAACATAAGGTAAGAAATTCGATTTACCGGCCGTAGCAGTAGAGACAAGGTCCGAGAGGCCTTCTCCAAACAACTCCTCCCCCTTGTAAGGCAACGACTCCATATGCCGCTTTGAGTCGGCATCCCCCATCCACTGTCGGGTCCACAAGAGTCGCCTAGCAGAAATAGACATAGCATTTATTCTGAAGCTTAGTAAACAAATGTCTCTTTGAGCATCCCTCATATATAAAACAACATCTTTGATATGCTCTAGGGTCATTAGAATGGTATCCTTATCTAGGGTGTCAAGTTCCGTAGATAAGGAATCTGTCCATGCTGCGACAGCACTACAAACCCAGGCCGATGCCATAGCCGGTCTAACGATAGTACCGGAATGTGTGTAAATGTGCTTCATGGTAACCTCCTGCTTACGATCAGCAGGATCCTTGAGGGAAGCTGTATCCTGAGAAGGCAGTGCCACCTTCTTGGATAAGCGTGTCAGCGCCTTGTCTACCTTAGGCGAAGATTCCCATCGTATCCTGTCCTTTTGTGGAAAGGGATACGCCATAAGAATCCTTTTGGGAACTTGTAGTCTCCTATCTGGAGATTCCCAAGCCTTTTCGCAAAAGTCGCTTAGCTCAAATGAGGACGGAAAAGTGACCTCAGGCTTTTTCCCTTTATACATGTGTACCCTCGTGTCAGCGACAGGGGGTTCCTCAGTGATATGCAAAACCTCTTATTGGCCATAATCATGTAACGAATGCCTTTTGCCACCTTTGGTTGCAATTTTGCATCCTCATAGTCGACACTAGAGTCAGTATCTGTGTCGGTATCTGTGTCAGTGATCTGGGATATGGTGCGTTTTTGAGACCCAGACGGTCCTGGTGCCACAGGGACAGGCATGGTCTGATCACCTGACTGATCCCTAGCTTCAGCCTTGTCTAACCGTTTATGCAGTAAATTTACATTTGCATTCAAGACATTCCACATATCAACCCAGTCCGGTGTCGGCATTGCCGACGGCGACCTGACAATCATGCACTCCCCCTCCTCCTTAGGTGAGCCTTCCTCATCAAACATGTCGACACACACGTACCGACACTTCACACACACAGGGAATCTCTTTTCTGAAGACAGGTTCCCCCTGAGGCCCCTTGGAGAGACAGAGAGAGTATGCCAGCACACACCCCAGCGCTATATTACCCAGGAGAAACACACAAAATGTTTACCCAGTAGCGCTGCTTAATGTGTAAACGCCAATAATGTGCCCCCTCTACTTTAAAACCCCCTTACACCGTGTGCCAAGCAGGGGAGAGTCCGGGGAGCTTCCTCTCAGCGGTGCTGTGGAGAGAAAATGGCGCTGGTGAGTGCTGAGGGAGAGGCTTCTGTCCCGCTCAAACTTACTAAAAAATGGCGGGGGCTCTTTTATATACATGTACAGTGCCCACCTGTACATGTATATATACTTTTGCCATATATACTTTTGCCAGTGCACACCCAGAATCCAAAGTCTTTCTTAAAGTGCCCTATCTCCTGCGGAGCCCGTCTATTCCCCATGGTCCTTACGGAGTCCCCAGCATCCTCTAGGACGTTAGAGAAATTATGCTATGTATCTGTTAAGCACCTTGAGTCCTATTGGAGAAAGAGCGCTATATAAATAAAATTATTATTATTATTATTATTACTACTACTACTTACAGGAAATTCACACAGGAGAAGGGCAGGGTAGACTTGAAAAGGAGGAACGGTAATACTGGCTGATAGCTGGGTATGGGAGGTGGATGTAAGTGGAAGCCCCTCAGTAATTAAAACTAAATAAAAATAAAAAAAATTGCCAAGAGAAAGATGAGAAACATGAGAAGGAACAATGCAGAAGAGCTGAAGGCCGCTATTGAAGCATCCTGATCTTCCATAACATCTCAGCAGTGCCACAGGCTGATAGAATCCATGCCACGCCGCATTGAGGTAGTAATTCACGTAAAAGGGCCCAAATCAAGTACCGAGTACATATGCATGATTATACTTTTCAGAGGGCTGACATTTCTGTATTTAAAATCCTTTGTTTTTTTAATTTAATGTAATATTCTAATTTTCTGAGATTTTGGATTTGGGGTTTTCTTAAACTGTAAGCCACAATTATAACAAATGAAGGCTTGAAATATCTCACTTTGCATGTAATGAGTATCTAATATATTAGTTTCCCCTTTTAAGTTTGTATTACTGAAAGAAAAAAAAAACTTAACTTTTGCATGATATTATAATTTTCTGAGTTTTACCTGTATGTGGTTGACTTTTGTCTAGTATTAGCAAGTTTAACATATTTTTGGAAAAGAACATATGTACAGATTTGATATTAATAAATATGAATCAGCAGCAGGAAAAGCTGACATGATTTATTACATTTGCCTTACTTCAGCCCTATTGCTGTGGGAGAAGCACTACATTTTATTTTATACCCCCAGCAGACAGAACCTGTGGTCAACAAGTCCACATACCACTGTAGGCTATGCCAAGAATGTACAAATCCTTTGCAGAGCTGGACTAATCATTCATTCAGACCATAAAAAAGAAAACAACTTGGTTAACCATTTATCAGCCTAACGCATTCCTTATGCCATGGAGAAATAAAAGAATCAAAATACCAGTGAAAAAAAGAGACTCTCCTGCAACACAATGCACCATAAACACAAAGCAATACTTGTGTGCTTCAAAAATGATTATGCTAGAGCTGAATGCTGTGTAATTCTTTAGAAGTCTCTCTATGTACCCCATCTGTGTCACCCCTGTCTGTCTACCCCTCCCCTCTAGAATGTAAGCTCTCACGAGCAGGGCCCTCTTCCCTCATGTGCTTATCCTTTCTTACTTTAATAATCTTCAACTGCACCAAATCCAGCAGTCTTCTGCCACCTGATACTTATTCCAGTGTCATCTGCTGATGTAACTATGTTTATTTACCCTGTACTTGTCCTATACTGTCATCAACTGTAAGTTGCTGTTTTCCTGTTTGATTATTTATGTACTATGTAATTGGGCGCTGCGGAATCCTTGTGGCGCCATATAAATAAAGGATAATAAGAAGAAGAAGAAGTACAATTTGACTAACCCCACCGAGACTCCCCTTAGGACAAGAACTGGTACACTTACTGTATGAATATTTTACAATGAATTCCTGGCTGGGCAAGTTTAGAAGGCAAAGGCTATTAATAATTGCAGCACAGCCACAATTATCATTCCATACTGTAACAGGAATAATGGCACAATGGAGTTGCTTTTCATGTATTTGAAAGACTTCACATTTTCTGACACAGTATCATATTCCGAGAGTCTTCACCGGAGGCCAAGGGCTGGGGGAGAGAGACTGCACAATCCCTTTACTCCATAAAATGCCTCCTTAGGCTTAAAATGGCATCTAAGAATGATGCTCGTCTTCAGGAACAAGTTCCGAAAGGCTATGCTTTTTGGAGCTTGGTAAATAGAGGCGAGACTGAAGTCCCCAATAAGAATAATGGGGACGGTGATCTGAAGAGCTAACTAGCCTTTTGCAGGAGAATTATGCATTTGGCTATTGATACCCAGCTCCAATTATTTGTTGTGTTCACTGACATCTAGCCTCCCTGCAGGTTAAACAGCCTTTCTAGTAAAGACATGCTGTAACGTGACTCGGTAGTAACTTTTTCCACTAAAATGTGTCCTATTTGCAAAATTATGCAAATAGGATGCACAAGCAGCTTCTGCTAATTAAAATAAGAATTTACTCACCGGTAATTCTATTTCTCGTAGTCCGTAGTGGATGCTGGGAACTCCGTAAGGACCATGGGGAATAGCGGGCTCCGAAGGAGGCTGGGCACTCTAGAAAGATCTTAGACTACCTGGTGTGCACTGGCTCCTCCCACTATGACCCTCCTCCAAGCCTCAGTTAGGTACTGTGCCCGGACGAGCGTACACAATAAGGAAGGATTTTGAATCCCGGGTAAGACTCATACCAGCCACACCAATCACACCGTACAACTCGTGATATGAAACACAGTTAACAGTATGAAACAATAGAGCCTCTCAGATGGCTCAACAATAACCCGATTTAGTTAACAATAACTATGTACAAGTATTGCAGATAAACCGCACTTGGGATGGGCGCCCAGCATCCACTACGGACTACGAGAAATAGAATTACCGGTGAGTAAATTCTTATTTTCTCTAACGTCCTAGTGGATGCTGGGAACTCCGTAAGGACCATGGGGATTATACCAAAGCTCCCAAACGGGCGGGAGAGTGCGGATGACTCTGCAGCACTGAATGAGAGAACTCCAGGTCCTCCTCAGCCAGGGTATCAAATTTGTAGAATTTTGCAAACGTGTTTGCCCCTGACCAAGTAGCTGCTCGGTAAAGTTGTAAAGCCGAGACCTCTCGGGCAGCCGCCCAAGATGAGCCCACCTTCCTTGTGGAATGGGCATTGACAGATTTTGGCTGTGGCAGGCCTGCCACAGTATGTGCAAGCTGAATTGTACTACAAATCCAACGAGCAATAGTCTGCTTAGAAGCAGGAGCACCCAGCTTGTTAGGTGCATATAGGATAAACAGCGAGTCAGATTTTCTGACTCTAGCCGTTCTGGAAACATATATTTTCAGTGCCCTGACAACGTCTAGCAACTTGGAGTCCTCCAAGTCCCTAGTAGCCTAGGCACCACAATAGGCTGGTTCAGGTGAAACGCTGACACCACCTTTGGGAGAAACTGGGGACGAGTCCTCAATTCTGCCCTATCCATATGAAAAATCAAATAAGGGCTTTTACAAGACAAAGCCGCCAACTTTGATACTCGCCTGGCAGAAGCCAAGGCCAATAACATAACCACCTTCCACGTGAGATATTTCAGATCCACGGTTTTTAGTGGTTCAAACCAATGTGATTTTAAGAAACTCAACACCACGTTGAGATCCCAAGGTGCCACAGGAGGCACAAACGGGGGCTGACTCTGCAGCACTCCTTTTATAAATGTCTGAACTTCAGGTACTGAAGCTAGTTCTTTTTGAAAGAAAATCGACAGAGCCGAGATCTGTACCTTAATGGAACCCAATTTAAGGCCCATAGTCACTCCTGCTTGCAGGAAATGCAGAAATCGACCTAGTTGAAATTCCTCTGTTGGGGCCCTTTCGGCCTCACACCATGCAACATATTTTCGCCATATGCGGTGATAATGAGTTGCTGTAACCTCTTTCCTGGCTTTAGTAAGCATAGGAATGACTTCCTCCGGAATGCCCTTTTCCTTCAGGATCCGGCGTTCAACCGCCATGCCGACAAACGCAGCCGCGGTAAGTCTTGGAACAGACAGGGCCCCTGCTGCCGCAGGTCCTGTCTGAGTGGCAGAGGCCATGGGTCCTCTGATATAAATTCTTGAAGTTCTGGGTACCAAGCTCTTCTTGGCCATCCACGAGTATCGTTCTTACTCCTCGCCTTCTTATTATTCTCAGTACCTTTGGTATGAGAGGCAGAGGGGAGAACACATAAACCGACTGGTACACCCACGGTGTTACCAGAGCGTCCATAGCTATCGCCTGAGGGTCCCTTGACCCGGTGCAATATCTTTTATAGCTTTTTGTTGAGGCGGGACGCCATCATGTCCACCTGTGGCCTTTCCCAATGGTGTACAATCCTATTGGAAGACTTCTGGAGGAAGTCCCCATTCTCCCGGGTGGAGGTCGTGTCTGTTGAGAAGATCTGCTTCCCAGTTGTCCACTCCGGGAATGAACACTGCTGACAGTGCTAACACATGATTTTCCGCCTATCGGAGAATCCTTGTGGCTTCTGCCATCGCCATCCTGCTTCTTGTGCCGCCCTGTTGGTTTACATGGGCGACTGCCGTGATGTTGTCTGATTGGATCAGTACCGGCTGGTTTTGAAGCAGAGGCCTTGCCGGCCTCAGGGCATTGTAAATGGCCCTCAGGTCCAGAATATTTATGTGTAGGGAAATAACCTGACTTGACCAAAGTCCCTGGAAATTTCTTCCCTGTGTGACTGCCTCCCAGCCTCAAAGGCTGGAATCCATGGTCACTAGGACCTAGTCCTGTATGCCAAACCTGCGGCCCTCTTGAAGATGGGCACTCTGCAGCCACCACAGTAGAGATACCCTGGTCCTTGGAGACAGGGTTATCAGCCTATGCATCGGAAGATGCGATCCGGACCACTTGTCCAACAGGTCCCTCTGAAAAGTTCTTGTATGGAACCTGCCTAATGGGATTGCTTCGTAGGAAGCTACCATTTTTCCCAGGACTCGCGTGCAATGATGCACCGCTACCTATTTTGGCTTCAGGAGGTCTCTGACTAGAGATGACAACTCCTTGGCTTTCTCCTCCGGGAGAAACACTATTTCTGGTTTATGTCCAGAACCATCCCCAGGAACAGTAGACGTGTCATAGGAACCAGCTGTGACTTTGGACTGTTTAGAATCCAACCATGCTGTTGTAGCACTTTCCAAAATAGTGCTACCCCGACTACCAACTGCTCCTTGGACCTCGCCCTTATAACGAGATTGTCCAAGTACGGGATAATTACAACTCCCTTTTTTTGAAGGAGTATCAACATTTCGGCCATTACCTTGATAAAACACCCTCGGTGCCATGTACAGTCCAAACGGCAGTGTCTGGACTTGGTAATGGTAATCCTGTACCACAAATCTGAGGTACTCCTGGCGAGGATGGTAAATGGGGACATGCAGGTAAGCGTCCTTGATGTCCCAGGATACCATGTAATCCCCCTCGTCCAGACTTGGAATAACCGCCCTGAGCGATTCCATCTTGAACTTGAATTTTTGTGTTCAAGGATTTTAAATATAAAATGGGTCACACCGAACCATGCGGTTTCGGTACCCCAACCCGTGTGGAATAGTAACCCCGTCCTTGTTGAAGTAGGGGCACCTTGAGTATTACCTGCTGGGAATACCGCTTATTAATTGCCTCTAACACAGCCTCCCTGCCTGAGGGAGTTGTCAGCAAGGCATATTTTAGGAAAACGGCTGGGGGGAGACATCTCGAATTCCAGCTTGTACCCCTGAAATACTACTTGAAAGAAACAGGGATCCACCTGTGAGCGAGCCCACTAATTGCTGAAATTTTTGAGACGGCCCCCCACCGTACCTGGCTACACCTGTGGAGCACCCGCGTCATGGTGTGGCCTCACAGGAGGCGGGGGAAGAATCTTGATTCTGGGAACAGGCTGACTGGTGCAGCTTTTTTCCCTCTACCCTTGTCTCTGTACAGAAAGGAAGCGCCATTTGACCCGCTTGCTTTTCTGAAGCCGAAAGGACTGTACCTTTGTCTGTGAGGAAACCTGAGGTAAAATTATTTCTTCCCAGCAGTTGCTGTGGATACGAGGTCCCAGAGACCATCCCCAAATAATTCCTCACCCTTATAAGGCTCTCTATGCGCTTTTTAAGTCAGCATCACCTGTCCAGTGACAGGTCTCTAATACCCTCCTGACAGAATGGACATTACATTTATTTTGGATGCCAGCCGGCAAAATATCCCTCTGTGCATCCCCCATATATAAGACGACGTCTTTAATATGTTTTTATGTTTGCCAACTAGTATCCCTGTTTGACAGGGTCACCGACCACGCTGCAGCAGCACTATCTGCAGGTCTCAGTCTAGTACCTGAGTGTGTAAATACAGACTTCAGGATAGCCTCCTGTTTTTTATCAACAGGTACCTATTAAAGTGGCCGTATCCCAAGACGGCAGTGCCACCTTTTTTGACAAACGTGTGAGCGCCTTATCCACCCTAGGGGATATCTCCCAGCGTAACTTATCCACCTGGCGGGAAAGGGTACGCCATCAGTAACTTTTTATAAATTACCAGTTTCTTAACGGGGGAACCCACGCTTTCACACACTTCATTTATTCATCTGATGGGGGAACAAAACACTGCCTGTTTTTTCTCCCCTAACCTAAAACCCATTTTTAGAGGTGCTTGGGTTAAAGTCAGAAATGTATAACACATTTTTTATTGCCGGGATCACGTCACGGATGTTCCTAGTGGATTGTGTATATGTCTCCACCTTGTCGACACTGGAGTCAGACTCCGTGTCGACATCTGTGTCTGCCATCTGAGAGAGCGGGCGTTTTTGAGCCCCTGATGGCCTTTGAGACGCCTGGGCAGGCGCGGGCTGCGAAGCCGGCTGTCCCACAGCTGTTACGTCATCCACCCTTTTATGTAAGGAGTTGACACTGTCGGTTAATACCTTTCACCCATCCATCCACTCTGGTGTCGGCCCCACAGGGGGCGACATCACATATATCGGCCTCTGTTCTGTCACCATATAAGCCTCCTCATTCAACATGTCGACACAGCCGTACCGACACACCGCAGACACACAGGGAATGCTCTAAACGAGGACAGGACCCACAAAAGCCCTTTGGGGGGACAGAGTAAGAGTATACCAGCACACACCAGAGCACTATATATATACAGGGACTAACTGAGTTATGTCCCTAATAGCTTTTATATAATATACTGTATACAGTGCCAATTTTAATGCCCCCCCTCTCTTTTCCCTCTTACTGTGCAGGGAAGAGCCAGGGAGCTTCCCTCCAGCCGAGCTGTGAGGGAAAAATGGCGCCAGTGTGCTGAGGAGATAGGCTCCGCCCCTTTTTCGCGGCCTATTCTCCCGTTTTTTATGGAATTCTGGCAGGGGTATTTACCTCATATATAGCCCCTGGGGCCATATATTGAGGTATTTTAGCCAGCCAAGGTGTTTTTATTGCTGCCTCAGGGCGCCCCCCCCAGCGCCCTGCACCCTCAGTGACCGGAGTGTGAAGTGTGTGAGAGGAGCAATGGCGCACAGCTGCAGTGCTGTGCGCTACCTTGGTGAAGACTGAGTCTTCATGCCGCCGATTTTCCGGACCATCTTCTTGCTTCTGGCTCTGTAAGGGGGACGGCGGCGCGGCTCCGGGACCGAACATCAAGGCTGGGCCTGCGGTCGATCCCTCTGGAGCTAATGGTGTCCAGTAGCCTAAGAAGCCCAATCCGGCTGCAAGCAGGCGAGTTCGCTTCTTCTCCCCTTAGTCCCTCGCTGCAGTGAGCCTGTTGCCAGCAGGTCTCACTGAAAAGAACAAATTCTAAGACTATAACTTTCTAAGAGCTCAGGAGAGCCCCTAGTGTGCATCCAACCTCGGCCGGGCACGAAATCTAACTGAGGCTTGGAGGAGGGTCATAGTGGGAGGAGCCAGTGCACACCAGGTAGTCTAAGATCTTTCTAGAGTGCCCAGCCTCCTTCGGAGCCCGCTATTCCCCATGGTCCTTACGGAGTTCCCAGCATCCACTAGGACGTTAGAGAAAATGATATGCGGCATGCCTATATTCTGTGTGTGACTGCAGCTGTATCTGCATACGAAAATGGTACATTTCTCCTATATTCTCTGTGCAGTTACAGCCACAGAACATAGGCATGCCGCATATCATTTAATGAGCATAAGATGCTTGTGCATCACATTTGCTTAATTTTGCGAATAAGATGCATTTTCGGACAAAATACACCCGACGCCTCCCACTACATGGCATATTGAAGCAAGATATATTAGGACACATCTGTAATACCATGCTGAAACTATAACTTTCACATGACTTAAGTATATTAAAAAAAAAAAGAGAAAGAAAGAGTTTGATGCATATAACCCAAAGTCACATATTACCAGACTACATTAAAAAGTTTAAATCCAACAGTACAGGCTTTGTATGACCATATAATGCTTTATACATCTGGTCATAAACCTCTCATAAGCAAGTATATCCTTTTCTCACCTACTCTAAAGCTATAAATGCCTTAAGATACTTGCATGTACTGTGTTCTGACAAATGGCAGGCAGCACCTAGCTTTGTGTATATAAATATGCCTCCATATATTATCTGAATCTCAGGCTTACCATAAACTATATTATTTAGCACTTGAAATAAACTTGTTCTCTACATTGTCGTCAGAGGCATTACAGGAGTATAGACTACTGCACACAACGGTTATAAAAGCTGCCTTCAGTGCTGTTTTACTGGACACTACAAAACGCAATTAAAATTCTCCCATCTGTGACATACTTAAAGTGGAATTTCATAACTACGCCTAAACAAGGATACACTCCTAAGGGTAGTGGCAGGTAAGCATTGTATGCATTAATGTGTTTACACATTCTATTTTCCTAAGAGAAGAATACTAGATACGTTCAACCAACCAAGCTGCCCAGTTGCTACAATGTGCTAACATGCAATCAGAGAAGGCATTCAGGCTTCTACTGGCCGCTATGCACTTCCATGTAGTATGCAGTTTCAGACGGTCCGCACCTGATAGGGACTGGAGTGATCACTCCAAACACCCCCACCAAATCAGCCACTTAGTGGAATAAAAACCAATGGGATGAGGCTGGTGTCAGTTTGATTTGATGTATGGTATAGTTGGGGTACAATGGGGGCCACAAAAGCAAAATTCCACCAAAATACATAATTCCACACTTGAAGGAGGTGAATATTTCTATATTAAGACTGTAGTTATCTTTTCTGTCAACTGTATTTTCTTTTCATATCTTTTAATATTACAGTATACACCCACATACCCTCCAACTGTACCTTTTTGGCAGGTACATTGGGCGGGATTTACTAAAGGGAAAATGCAGTAAAACCCCCGTTTTACCGCATTTTCATATGTACTAACTCCCGACCGCCGCGTTTTCGCCTCATAGGGTATCGCCATCTTTTTATGGCGATACCCTATAGAAGCCTATAGGATTATTACCGTCGCCGCCGCCCCACGCCGCATCACGATGACCCCCCCGGCATACCAGAGCTGCTGCTGCCTGCTGGTGCGGCCCCCTCCTCCTTCTCCCCCGCATCACAGCCTTGTCTCCTTCCGGCTGCAGGGGGGAGGAGGAGGAGCCCGGGGACTCCCTGCACACGTCACCTCCAGAGTCTGGGAGGTGACGGAGACCCCCGCCGATATCATCGCGGGGGGCCTCCTATACCGCATTGCGATACTAATCGCATATGTTAGTACATATGCGATTAGTATCGCTGCGGTAGGCGGCGATTGCTTATAGCAAATCCCGCCCATTACCTTTTTTTTTTTTTTTTTTTTATGGTTTGTACCTACCAAAAAGGTCTTTGTACCGATCTTTGACTCTCCAAATTTACATTGAAAGTATAAGAAAGGGGACGTGGCCACGCCACCCCCTTTACCCGTGGCCACACCCCCTTTCTTAATTTGTACCGGTTTTTATGTGTAAAATGTTGGAGGGTATGCACCCACTGCTGGGGGTTAGGGTAGAGAACATCCATGCCAGGCCAGTAGCTAGAGTCCAACATTCAGGAGTTGTATACTAGGTTTTCTCTGCAGGATTGAAATGCTCTGTAGTGTAACAAGTGAAAGCACTGGAATAAAGATTATGATGGATATTGTTTGGACTACTGTTCTGGTAACTATAGAGGTCATTTGATTACAGGAAGAAGCAAATATTGACAACAAAGGCAATGTTAACAGTACAATGAGCATGGTTTTACTTTTACGCACACTATATAATAAATGTAAAGTTATATCTCTAGTTTTATACATCACAAATGCTGCAGCAGAGATAAGTAGTGTGCAAAGTGCATTGACGACTTTCTTCTCCCAGTAGGGCAATTGTGGATTATGGAAAGCTCATGCAGGGCCAGATGTACTAAGCCTTGAAAAGTGATCATTTGCACAGTGATAAATTACCAGCCAACCAGCTGTCATTTTTCAAACCCAGCCTGTAACATTAGGAGTTGTTAGGAGCTGGTTGGCTGGTACTTTATCACCGTGCAATTTATCACTTTTCAAGGCTTAGTACATCTGCTGCGCAATGTAGTAACATGTATCATTATTTTTAACAAAAATCGACTTCCCTTATACCCCTTTCAGACCGCCACCTATGAACACGGGTTATGGGCACATGAGCACGCATAACCCGTGTTCAGGTGCAGTCTGAAAATGTGCAAGGGTTAAAATACCGGGTCGAGTGACCCAGTATTTCAACCCTGGTCGTGAGCAGGGTTGAACACGTCTTGAACCGGGATCGCGGTGCAGTGTGAACGGGAGCTGGGCCGATGCGACCCATTTCCCGTTCACTCTCTGTGTAAGGGCGGTGCTTGGAGATCATGTGATCTCCAAGCCCTGCCCCTACCGCGTCACCGCTGACGTCACCAGCCCAGCAATATGCCGGGTTGAGGTCAGCGGTAGCAGGGCGTCTGAGGCGGGTCGCACACTGGGAGTTCCCGTCACAGGCTCCCGTGTGCGAACCGCCTCAGGCAGTCGGAAAAGGGGGATTAGAGGTCTGCTCTTAAGAGCCTTTCAGCTACTTTATGTAACTGGCTGGTTGTAGCAAAGTGCCAGGGATGCTGTGCAGGAGCACACACGGAACAACCTGATAGAGATTATACATCACCTGTAATATGCACAGTTTGTGGCAGCTTCAGACTGGTACATGTTTCAAACAAAATGGACATCCCACAAAACATCCTTTAAGTTTGATCTGGTTTCTATGCAGGTAGGCCTACTTCGTGGCCCAGAAGACTGAGGGAGAGCTACAGAAACTAGGCACATCTAAAAGGTTGCTACTTGTGAGCTGCCTCTAATGTGACACAGTTTCTGGGTACATAAGTATTAAGCAGCAAGCACTTGCGTCTTCAGAATCTAACTCATGTTCACTATCACAAACCATGAGAAAGTGACAGGTACCTTTTGCTCAGAGTGTCAAGTAATTGAGTCAAACACCCCGTAGGCATTATTGTCAGAGCTAACATTTGTAGGCGATGAAAGTAGTAAGAAGAATGGGAATACTCTTATAACAAACAAGCATGTTCCTACATTATAGGATTTCAAAAAAAAAAAAAAAAAGACTTCCCATGAATATTTAATATAACATGGTGATATCTGAATAGTCTGGTCAGAGTTCTGATACTTGTTTACTGTGTTACAGACTGGAATGCCCCCCGGTGATATGACCTAATAAAAGAGTTTTGTCAATCACACCCAAAGCAGTGAAACAGCCCAGTTATGCAATATTTCACATAGTTACTCACTGAGTCAAACATCTATAACATAAAAGAAATTGTTTGCTTCAGTCAGGAAGAATTGATTAAATGAAGTTAAGAAGTATTACAAACTCCTAAGTACACACTGTTACATAATGTCCTCAAAGGATGAGGTTCTGTGACATGTGTGATAATGAGATATTCATCCACAGGCATACAACATATACACCTATAAATCTAGAGCAATTCTGTAGAGAGTCCTAGCATGTAGTACTATGTAATGAATAAATTTAAAAAAAGATAATTCAATTCCTCGCGATGCTAAATCGGAGAATGCCCATACTCCCGGACTAAACAAGGTGTTCAGTCACAAGAACGGGCATTCTCCATCTAAACTGCCTTGCACGGAGCTAGGTCACAAAACAGCATTGAGGACTGGTTTTGTCAGATTTCTGCTCGCACTCCCCGGAGGGGTGCGTGAAGAAATACTCTAGTCAGGAACAGTATCATGCTGGATTGAATAGCTCCAGGAGCACCCTCCCGACACAATTAAATCCGCACAGTATTGAATTGACCCGAAAGATCATTAACTTCAAGAATAAGGGTCCTATTTAATAATTTGACGTAACCCCTTTTAGTATTTAACAAGCAACGGTAAGCTTATCTTACCCGTTGTTTGTCACTGTACTGCTTACACCATCTATAGATGGTGATAACGATATAGTCCCATTGCCGGCAATGGGAACCCAGCAACAGCCTTTCCAGTTTTAGCAATGCCTTCCAGGCATTGCCAAGTCCCCGTCAGGAGAAACTGTAAAGGGGGGTACTCACGGAGCGATATTCTAAGCAATCTGACTAGATTGCTTAGAATTTAAGCATTATCGCTCTGTATGTACCCCCTACAGCGATAGCGATGCGCAGCCCCGCACATCGCTAGTGCTAGCATGCAGGCCAATCTAGTGGGTCGCTCACTTCACCCGCCATGAGAAATGAGCGGCCCCCCCGTCTGCCCCCGCACGCTCAGCACACATCGTGCTGTGCTAAGCGGTGGGAGAGATGTGTGCTGAGCGGTTCGCTCAGCACACATCTCTCCCACATCGGCCCGTCTATATGGGCCTTAATGCGCATGTGCAGATTAGCCATTGCGCAGGCCACAACAGGCAGCGGCAGACTGCAAGCAAAACCACTCTGAACACACCAGAAAGTTAAATTATGTTACACACAACGGCATATTCGTTAGTATCACTGCGATATAATGAAAAGATACTGCTGGTAATTAGGGTAGTTATTAAATGGGCCCCTAAAGCTTTCAGATCTGAACTATGAAATTAAAAGACATTGTTCAGACTAAAATGTACATTTACAGCAACATAAGTCGTCAAGTATTAACTTTCCAGTTCAAAACAGGCATCTGAAGCTACCGCATCTTAGGACGAGTCCTAATAGGAGATGATAGCTGGTGTCATTTGTGTTACTTGGAAAGCCCTGCTTTTGTATACAACTCAACTACAACCCACAGTGCAATTCTGCATAGCAAGTCTGCCAAACGGTCAGTCACTGTGTCCCTGATGTACCCTCCTCCGAATAATAAAAACTTGAAGCAGCGGAGTGAAAGACATCATTGTGGACTTAAATTAAAGACCTCCAGGCCAAAGTGTTCAATAAAATCAACTATCTATTAGCAGGAACCAAGGGCACAGCTACCATAGGCACATGGGAGTGCAGCTGCAATGGAGTTATATACATTTTTCCCCATTGGGTGATACATAGAGGCACTTATAAACTTTTGCCTTGGGGCCTACAATAGATCTAGTTATGTCCCTGGACTTGCGCATTGTAATGTGGTAAAAAATTAACATAAGGGCACTATACTCTTACATAATATGAAATGGGGCAGTGTAATGTGGCACAGTAGGAAGTGAAGGCACTATAGATTGGCATTATATGAACTGGCATAATGTGAATTGGGGGTACTATGTTGCATAACATGTACTGGAAGCCCTCTAATATGACAATGTGAACTAGGGCAAAACTATGGTTCATAAAATAAACTAGGACACCATTATGGGGCATAAAATTAACAACTGCTGCGGGAAGGCGTCTCTTTAGAAGTACTGGGCCAGGGGCCTCTTCAAAATGTTGCTATGGGGCCCACAAAGTACTTACTACATCCCTGGAAATCACATACTGGTGAAAATGAGGAGAAGAGGTCTCCAAGAGAGGATACGGGATCCAGTCTTTAGGCCGACCACTATTGGTCGACAGGGTTTCTAGGTTGACATGTTCTAGGCAGACACGAGTTTTTCACATTTTTTTTTCTTCTTTTGAACTTTTTCATGCTTCACGATCCACGTGGACTACAATTGGGAACAGTAACCTGTGCTGAGCGCAGCGGTAGCAGAGCGAGGCACCTTCGCGAGCCATGCGAGGGGACACAGTGCACTAATTAGGGTTCCCGGTCACTGTACGGAGAAAACGACACCAAAAAAACTAAAACTCATAACGACCTTTTGACCTGTCGACCTTACATACCACACCCGAGGATACTACTGCAAAACCCACATGTGAACTTTGCGTTTGGGTGATGCACCTGCATCATACTCTCCTGTTGCTCTTTTTTGCAAAGAATACACACAACTCCAGCAGCAGCTGTATATATATATATATATATGGGTATATTCAATTGAAGTCGAAAACTGCCATCTGTCGAAAAGACGTCAGTTTTCGGCTTTTTAAGGTCGAATCCGCAGGGAGATGGGGGACAGCCGCAGGGAAATGGGGGACAGCCGGCGGGCATACAGAGAGTTCAGCGGGCGGGCATACGGGTATACAGGGAGTTCAGCGCTACAGTAGCGCTGCAGCTGGATGTCACTCAGCCGCCCGACCTCACGGCAGCTTCCACTCGGCTCCAGCATGCTGCTGGAGCCGGGTGGAAGCTGCCGTAAGGCCGGGCGGCTGAGTGACATCCTGCTGCAGCACTACTCCGTAGCGCTGATCTCCCTGTAGGCCCGTCGGCTGTCCCCCCGCGGCTCGCCTCCCTTCTCCTCCTCTGCGTCCCATCTAAATTCGACATGAAAAAGTCAAATTTTAGATGGGATTGAATAGGGGTTGTCGGATCCATTCCGACAAATACATGTCGGAATGGATCCGACTTTAATTGAATATACTATAACGCGAGTAGCCTGACAAATTGCCTGACGTTTAATATCTCCAAAAAACTGGATAACTGCAAATGTAATAAAAAGAACAGTGTTCAAGGAAAGCTCACAAGTATTTTATAATTAGTAGTACTGTACATGTTACCTCTTAAAAGGGCTCTACCAGGCAAATGCTAAAATGTATCCGAGTTGCTCCTTTACCACCATAGAGCCACAGAAAGTGCATGCTGAAATGTGTGCCACCTACTGTATATTATGGGGCATAAGATTAACAACTGCTGCGGGCAGGTGTCTCTCTAGAAGCATTGAGACCGGGGCCCCTTCAAAGTGTTGCTATGGGGCCCACAAAGTACCGATTACGCCCCTGGTAGGAAAAGTAGGGCCTAGTTGTAATCACCCCTATTTCGGTCAATGACCAGTCTGCTCTCAAGGGATTGAGGTCCTTAAGAACTTTTATATAAAATATAGCAAGCAGTAAAGTAGGATAAGTTAGTGTCCAGATGTGGGCTTGCAGAGGTAGTGATGAGATAACTGCAGGGGTCACTGACATAAGATGCTGTGGCTCATCAGGAAATGGGCTTGTTTTATTACAATATAAGCAATCCAAAGCATGTTGGGTATGGGTCGTTGGGTCGATCCATCTTAGGCCGACACTCATAAGGTCGACATTGCCATTATGTCAACATGGGCGTTAGGTGGACAGATCAAAAGGTCGACATGAGTTTTCTTACTTTTTTTTTTGGTGTTGTTTTCTCCGTAAAGTGACGGGGAACCCCAATTAGTGGACCGTGTCCCCTCGTATGGCTCGCCATGCTTCGGGCAAGGTGCCTCGCTCTGCTACCGCTGCGCTCAGCATAGGTTACCATTCCCAATTGTTGTCCACGTGGATCGTGAAGCATGAAAAAGTTCAAAAACATTTTTTTTTTTAAATAAATTTTAAAAACCTCATGTCAACCTAGAACATGTCGACCTAGAAACCCTGTCGACCAATAGTGGTTATCGTTCCAAATCGTAGTCCACGTGGATTGTTAAGTATGAAAAAAATCCAAAAAATGATTTAAAAAAAAAAAAAAAAAGAAAAAAAAAAAAAAAAAAAACTCATGTAGACATTTTGATCTGTCGACCTAATGCATGTTGACCTAATGGCAATGTCAACCTTCAGTGGTCAACCCAATGAGTGTCGATCTAACGACCGTATCCCAGCATGGTATATATGTTACTTAGAAATTCCATCCATATACATTAAACAATGATTGTACTTTTCCTGTATGGTTTTGCTGATGTATTATTCGCAGTTAATAATTACCATAAAGAGTTGGATTAGCTAGAAAATACATATGTTAATAAGGTCATGCATATCTCCTCATTAGATCTATAAAACGCATCACTAAAATTCAGAACTGAAAAATAAAATACACATTACATAAATGTGCACTAGATGCTATAAAACGTATCTAATGCCCCTTTCACACTTACATGGAACAAATACACGCATCAACCCATTCTGTATGTGTGAAAGCAAAGCAACTTGTGACTAAGTCCCAGGTCTACGAGCCTGCTCCAGACCAGGGTCGCCAACATGAGAGCCGGGAATTTGCCAGTTTGCTAGATCCGGCAAATTCACGGGTCGCATATCTTAAAGCGGCATTAGAGAAAAAGAATGCAATTCCATTATGTGCGCTCTAAACTTTCTTAATTCAGAATTTTATGGCCTAATGCAGAAAATCTCTTGCAGAAGGCTAATTGGCGCTGCAGATCTAACCTTTATGTACCAAACTCAAAATTTGGCCTCATTAGTTCACATCATATTCAGATAGTGTAAACTGCTTTAACGCTATGACGGGTTACTCACAGGTGAGAGATCTTCCAATCCCTCTCCTTAAGCCTCCATATGGCTCTGATTCCGGCAATTGATACTGTGCACACGAGCAGTGTCATATTCCCCAGATGAGACACTAACAAACGTGATAGACTACTCCAAAATGTCAGGGAAGTAACTCGTATGGACAGCCGTTATTGCTGCGGATGTCCCTGCTAATTACATTTTGTACATAGTGGAGATATCTTCTTTAAACATGAAAATATCTGCCACGATCAGTGCTGAAAGTAAGGTGGTACGGGGTGGTACAGTGTACCATTAAGAAATATGGTGGTGGTACCACCAGCCCACAGCTGGGGCATAATTTATAATGGGCATTTTTGTAAAATGGTGTCAGTGGCATAAATGTGTGTGGCATAATATGTAATGGGCATTATGGTGTTTGGCATAATGTATAAGGGGCATTATGGTGTGTGGCATAATGTGGCCATGTCCCTATTGTCATATAGCCACTCCTCTAGTTTTGTGTGACCACGCCCATTTTTACTATCAGTACCACTAAGAAAAAATGTCTACTTGCACCACTGATAAGGATTAATTATACATAGGCCCCTTGATGCACTAATAGCAAAACTTCTGTTAACCACTTGCCTGGCGTGGCTGCATCAGATGCGACCATGCCAGCAAGTGTTTTATCTGACCTGGTCGCAAAGGATGCGACCAGTCAGATTAACAGTGATACCAGCACCTCCGCTGCTGCTCTCAGGGGGACCAGAAAGTCCTTCTGCCTCCCTGCACCCTCCCCCAGTGTTGCCGTGCTACCGATCACGGCCGATCAGTCAGCATGGCAGGACGCCCCACCCAGCGGCTGCAGACAATGGCAGCCGCTGGGAAAGTGTAAAACAACCCCCCCAAATCATCTTCAGAATCCCCCCCCCCCCTCCCGTGCGGTCGCGATGTTACCGATGTTTGAGAAAACCAGTATTTTATTTATTTTTAATTTTGGATAAGGTTAAATTAATGTTCTTCACTAATACAAAAAATTATTAAATGATATATATATATATATATATATATATATATATATATATATACATACATACATATACACACACATATACATACACACACACACATATATACACAGTTTTTGGGAGAAAATAAAAAACATCAGTTAAGTGGTTAATGTGTTGGATAAAATGTATAAAAAGGTAGCAGACACCTAAATCCAGTTGCAATGGAGATCACATAAGTAGATTTATTTTAGAGGCCAATGATACATGAAGCCATTGATAGGCCCAGTTTTCTGAGCTAGTCCGCATTTGCTATAACTGCACCAGTGTAATTTATTTCTCAATACCACACACTGCCATATACTGTACATTAATAGGGGGATATTCAATCTGCCCGCAACGATTGCGGGTGTAAAGTGATGCCACCGGGGGCTACCCAATTAGCCCTGATAAGCTGACGCGTGCCGCGGCTTATGGGGGATTTTGCGGAGGCAGGCGAAGCAAAATGCCCGATAACAGCCCCGTTTTCATCCGAAAACAGGGCTATGTCACCCTAAAAAACACAAGTTTCACTGAACCTGTGTGTTTACGGGTGTAACTGCACTCGTTACCGGCCAAGCTAATTAAATAGCCCAACTGCAGCACCGGAAGAAACATCGAGGGTTTCTACTCCCGATGTCTCTTCGGAGGCAAATTGAATATCCCCCATAGTATTTAACATGTTAGTTTTTGAATACTAAGTAAAACATTTGAGCCGTTCTAATGATAACTTCTCATAAAAGTTTATAAGATAATACACTGGCCTACTTTTTGGCCGAGCATTATTGTGGTTCTTTTATTTTCAAAGCCCCAGTGTCTGCAGTGCTATAAAAGGATTATACATTTGACAGATCATAATTACATTACAGTGTAAACTGATGAATCTAGGAACAACCTACAAGATCAACTTAAATATTTGTGGTGCTTAGGATTTTAATGCAATATATTTAATATAATTAAATCCCATATTTGCAGTGTGTAAGTAACATTGATAGATCTCATTAATGAGGAAACCATCTCAATATTAGTCAGGCTCTGAGCAAATTCACTCCTCAGTCAGGGGGTCATTCCGAGTTGATCGCTCGCTACAGATTTTCGCAGCGCAGGGATTACGGCAGAATGGGGCTAATCTGTGCATGCACCGCAATGCGCAGGCGCATCGTACAAGTACAAAGAGCTTTGTGGTTTTGCACAGGTTCTAACGACGCTTCCATTCGCACTGGCAGACACAAGGAGATTGATAGGAAGTGATAGGAAGTTTCTGGGTATCAACTGACCGTTTTCTGGGAATGTTTGGAAAAACACAGGCGTGGCCAGGCGTTTGCTGGGCGGGTATCTGACGTCAATACCGGGACCTTCGTCGCAGCAATCATCACACAGTATAAGTAACTACAGGGCTTGTCTTGTTCTGCACAAAATGCGTTTGTAGCCGCTCTGCTGCACAGGCGCTCGCACTCCTGCAAAGTGAAAATACACTCCCCCGTCGGCGGCGACTATGCGTTTGCACGGCTGAGCTAAAAAGTAGCTAGCGAGCGATCCACTTGGAATGAGGGCCTCTGTGCGACAACTATAAAAACATCCTGGTCACAAATATAATTTGCATGCACACATTTCAGACACGATATGTGGGTATACAACCTCATAGCATTTAAGATGAATTTAAATAAGAATCACTATATTTCATATGCAGTATTAGAAGAGCACAACAATGGGGGGCAGGTGCAAAGCTTATAAACATACAGTATTACACATATTACATAGTGGTTAAAAGGCAGCCAAACTATGATGGGCAAATCTAACCATATGTCAAAAACTAAAAATTGGTGATAACCTCATTCACCCCAAACAGATCCCCTCCCCAAAACCATATCCTGTATTTATTATGGAAAATGTTCTGATCTACAGTAAGTGTACTGTGATTAGACTAATGGACAGCAAATGTGAATGGGTATAGGTTAGCAAATCTTAAACTTGGATCCCTGCGACTTTTCTGTGTACATTGTACATTATTATATATCCAACAATTTTGTTTAAATGTTAAACTTTCACAAGTGGAACAAACTTTTGACACTTATCAAACTCCAGCACTTAGTGTATAAATAACCAATGATCAAATAGTATCACTTGGAAAACCAATTCCTGCTACCGATAAAACGCAAGAATAAATAAAAGGACACAGCCGAGGAGCGGATTCCAGCGCAGGTCACACTGCTGCCCGACTACCCCTCCTGTAATACAATACAGCCGTACAGCGCCAGGAACACTAGCATAACTCACACAGCAATAATGTAGCTAATGGTGGCTGCTCTACTGCCTTCACCTACACAGAGCCGGCAGTGTACCATCAGCACCGAGCAGTGTGCGATGTACGCCGTGCAGTACGGCCGGTAGTGTGCCAGGTGATGTATACAGGGCAGTGCAGCAGCCGGTAGTGTACATATACAGCGAAGCAGCAGCGATGTGCCCCGGGTCCCATGCCCCGACTGTACCTGTCTCTCGGGTCTATCCAGCTGGTGGTCCTGTTGCTGTGATCAATGTAATAGATTTTGCCATCCACGTCCCTGGCCTCCTCCCAGCCCTCTGGCAGGGGTAACTCCTTCCGTAGCATCTCCGGAGCGGGTTATATCCCCCATAAAGTCCCCCCAGAGGTGGCGGCGAGGAGTCCGTGTGGCCGGCGGGGCGATGAGCCGGGATCCCCTACACGCCACACACAGGCGCTTCCCCGGCAGGAAAGTTGCTCTGGGCGATCAACAAGTGCGCGGCGGCGGCGGGGAAGCGGGCGGGCTGCATGTCCCTGGGAGCCCAGCTGTCCATCCCCGGCCCCGGGGACCGAGCACTGCCCCCAGCCGGCGGGCGTCACTACACGTGGGATCCCCTGATGCCGGTCACCCCAGAGCCTGCTCCGGGCAGCGCGATCACTCTCCGGCCACTAGGAAGAAGCTGCAGGACACGGTGCCCGTGCGGGATCCTCCATGTCCCCAACACCGTGTAGTGTATATACGCTGCGGCCGGTACTGCACGGTGACAGCGCCGGGGGTACGGGAGAGACCGGGACCGCTGGGCTATTTTAGGGGCTTCCGGGCCGGTGCCTTAAAGGGGACGCGCTGAGCACTGTGAGCAGCCTCTGCCCCGTGATCTCCCGGCTGCAGCCGCTCTGACACTCCGGCGCTACGTCATCCAGGTGATTACTGTAATACAGGTAATAGAGCTGCACTGCAGGACGCTACTGTAATACAGGTAATAGAGCTACACGGCAGGGCGCTACTGTAATACAGGTAATAGACCTGCACGTATAGAGCTCCTGTAAATGCAAGAATAATGAGGCACATGACACAGATGGTGGTTCCCCCCGCCTCCCCCTTCCCTCTCTTTCTCTCTGTAAGGATGAGGCATGATCAGCACTCACAGCACAGCAGCCAGGGATCACACTGTGTAATATCACAGTATCTATCTGGGAGATTCAGGGCACCAGCTGCTGTATAAACATACAGAATAGATAAAATGTCATAAAAACTGGAGCATTGTCTGGAGTTTGCCAAAACGCCATGCTTATAGCTGCATTATAGTCCTTGCCTAAATAGTACAGAAAGTATTTTTATATGTACAATTTTTTTTTATTTTTTCAGGGGGGGGGGGGTGGCTGCTGCGCTGCCTAGGTTTATAATGTTTCATTTATGTTACATTGTATTTATAAAATACTAATTACCAGCCACTAAAAATGATGAAACAACGTAACAGTAATGTCAGTGCCGGTGGCTGTGCTCGCCTGTACAGAACATCACTAGCATTGCTCCATCGGATGCTATCTAGTGGCCATCGGCGCACAAAACTCTTGAGTACCCCCTCTCCCCATAGAGATGAGGAGCAGCGTTAGCGTTTTCTTATATAGGATATTAAATGTGCAGGCTTGATGCTGTACAACAAAAAGTGTTCAGAAGAGTAGCTATACTGAGTTATTCTAGCAAAACAATAGCACTAAGGGCCTGATTCAGCATGGGTTGTAGTTGTGCGACAAATTGCACAACTACAACCCTTTACACTGACATGCAGGGGGACGCCCAGCACAGGGCAAGTCCACCCTGCATGCCGGGTCCTCCCTCTCCGCTAACATGCGAGCACTTCGCTAAGCAGCAAAACACTCACATGATAAGGGTAGCAGGGCCGTAATTGGGGGGGGGGGGGGGGGCTAAGAAGGCATGCGCCCCGGGTGTTAGATTTGAGGGGGTGCCAAGGAGTTACAGAGGAGCAGGGGGGGGGGGTTCCAACCAGCAGTGCTGTGCTGCTCCTGTGAGACACCAGACAGCTCCCAGGGCAATGTTTCTGACCCACCTGTCTGCCCGCAGCTGTCTCCGGCGCTGTGCAGGTGAGCTCCAGTACCTGGGATCTCTCCTATGCCTGCTACTGTCTTAAACTCTCTTCTTTGCCATGCAGTGCTGCGACTAGCGTGTGGTGCACTGTACAAGCTATAGAAGCGCACTGTGCTCCCAGTTAGCAGTATCAACCTCCACTTTGCCTCCCAGATGGGGGGATTTGGTGTAGCTTATAGGGTATATAGCTTATAGGTGTAGTAATGTATTGCAGTATATAGGGGCACGTAGTGCACTGATGTGGTGTAGCATATAAGGGGATGTAGTGTAGTGATGTGGTGTAGCATATAGGGTATGTAGTGCAGTGCATAGGGGCATGTAGTGCAGTGATGTAGTTCAGCGTGTAGGGGATGTAGTATAGTGATGTAGTGCAGTGGATAGGGGATAGGGGAATGTAGTGGAGTGATGAAGTGTTATTATATAGTGCAATGTATGGGGACACACAAAGGAGCATGTAGTTGAACACGCTGGTAGGGCATGTGACGCTTAGGGCATTTGAGGCACATAGGGGAATATTGTCCAATAGTATCTTCTTTTTTCGCATTTTTTGATAATATGATTATTTTAGTCTGACAGAGTTTGTTTTTGTTTGTTTTTTTTGGGAGAGGGGAGACAATTTTCTGCCTTGCCCCGGGTGACGAAAATCCTAGTTTCGGCCCTGAGGGTAGCCCCTACGGCAGATGGAGGACTGCCATGTTTTGGGTCCCATCAGCTGCGTGTGAACATCACCCAGCCACCGCAGCCCACCCGGCAAATGGTCTGGACACGCCTGTGTTGTCTGGACCGCGCCTGCCCAATGCCGCCCCCTAAATGCTGCATCAACTCCCGCTCCACAAACGTGCAGTCAGGCAGAGGCGTTCGCATATGTGAGATGCTGTTGCATCTCACTGTGTGCGCACGCGCGGTGAGGTTTCTGTGCATGGACACAATGCAGAAGGAATGTTGATGCGTTCCATGCGGAATCGGGCCTTCAATACATTAGTAATTTGGTAGAAGTGGATTGACCAATTAATAAAAATCATCTAAAGTGTAGGCATGTTATACATCAATTTCCACTCACTGGGGACAATTCAATTGGCAGCAATGGCCCTGAAGTGGCATAAAAATGGAGGCATTTTGCAATCAACTAAGCCAATTTTCCATCCGAGATGTGCAGTAAAACTGGCAATAGTGATGTACTGTAACATATTCTACCATAACGTGCACGGCCTCCCTGACCCTCCCATCACACAGAATTGAATACGAGTTACTGACATTCAGGAACAAAATGTGGACAGTGGCATATACCATTGGGTGCAACTGAAAAGTAAAAAGTGAGAATAGTCCATTTGCTTACAAGTTGTCTGGCAAGGATAGTGTCTATTGTAGTTATTCTGTCCATGAGACACCCCAATCACCTATTCCCTAGCGGCTACATGCCATACTGTGTCTGAGACACTCCGAGCGCTGTACCATAGTCTTTTTCTTTCAATTTTTCATCTTATTTGCATCGCAAACGCAGCAAAACACCACTCGCAGTATAATAGAGACGCTGTGCTGCGACTATAGCCACACAGGATTTAGGGGGTCATTCCGAGTTGTTCGCTCGCTAGCAGTTTTTAGCAGCCGTGCAAATGCATTGCCGCCGCCCACTGGGGAGTATATTTTCGCTTTGCAGAAGTGCGAACGCTTGTGCAGCAGAGCGCCTGCAAAATCTTTTTGTGCAAAACAAGACCAGCCCTGTAGTTAATCTTCATGTGCGTTGAATCTAATGACGGTGGGACGGCTTTTGACGTCACACACCCGCTCAGCGTTTGCCAAGACATGCCTGCGTTTTCCCCGACACACCTGCGTTTTTCTAAGCACTCCCTAAAAACGGTTGGTTGACACCCAGAAACTCCCACTTCATGTCAATCTTCCTGCGTTGTGCCATGCGGCTGAAAGCTTCTCTAGAACCTGTGCAAAACCACAAAGGACTTTGTACCCGTACATCATGAGTGTGCATTGCGGTGCATACGCATGTGCAAAAATGCAGATTTTTAGCCTGATCGCTGCACTGCAAACAACGGCAGCTAGCGATCAACTCAGAATGACACTCTTAGTTTGAAAAACATCTGACAAATGTCGCATATCAAACTGATGAGGGCCAGCTAGCAATGTAGTTTTGTTGCCCTAAGTATTATTAATGCAAATAAGTTGCACATTTTGAGAGAAAAACACTCGGCGCAGCCAAGTCAGCCAGGACCTGGTCTATTTGCGACTAGAGCTACAGTGTATGAGTGAGGACACATCTGTAACCTCTTTCAAACTTCGCTTTCAAGGAGAGCTGGGCATGGGATAAAGAATAGTCAAGGGGCATCCCTGCCTCTGTTATCGTTTGTTATAACGCAAAAGGTGGCAGGTATCATGGGACAAAATGAAATTAGCCCCTAAGCAGTAAATACTGGGATGTTACTGGACCGGCCCAGGTGACTTTACCACGCTTCCGGGGGCTGGGGGGGGGACTCACACCAGTTAGTTACCGTGGCAGAGGCAGGGATTCAATCACGGATACCGTAATCATGGAAGGATCTGTACTGAAGGGGGGGGGGGGGGGGGGTCATTCCGAGTTGATTGTAGCTGTGCTAAATTTAGCACAACTACGATCAGGAACACAGACATGCGGGGGGACGCCCAGCATGTCAGTCCCTGCCCCGTCACTGAAGTACAAAAGCATCGCACAGCAGTGATGCTTTTGTACTTCAGGAGTAGCTCACGGCCAGCGCAGCTTTTGCGCACTGGCCGGGAGCTACTCATCGCTACCCGGCTCGCAGCGGCTGCGTGTGATGTCACGTAGCTGCTGCGGCCCGCCCCCTTCACGGTCCAGCCATGTCTGCATTGGCCGGACCATGCCCACAAAATGGCAGCCAAACACCGCCGTGCCGCCCCCTCCTGCCCAGCGACCGCCTCTGCCTGTCAATCAGGCAGAGGCAATCGCTAGGCAATGATAGGCAGCAGCTGTCAGCCATGCGCCGGTGCACAGCGGCACTAGCACATGCGCAGTTCTGACCTGATCGCTGCGCTGCGATAAGCTGCAGCAAGCAATCAGGTCAGAATGACCCCCTTGGACCAGTGCTTTTTAATATCTTTATTGGTGGCATTGCAAATGGCTTTAAAGGGAAAGTATGCTTTTTTGTATGTAACAGGGTAGACACACCAGGTGGGGTAAAACAAATGATTGATGATCTAGGTAGACAAGAGGAATGGTCAAGAGTGTGACAGTTTAATGCCAAAAAATGCAAAATCATGCACTTGGGTCTCAAAAATCCTAAGGCTAAATATAGTATTAATGGCACTATACTGGAAACTACTGAGGAGGAAAGGGATCTAGGAGTCACTATTTCAGATCACTTAAAGGCAGGTAAGCAATGTAACAAGGCAATGAGGAAGGCTAGTCAGATGCTTGGCTGCATTGGGAGGGGAATCAGCAGCAGAAAGAAAGAAGTAATAATGCCACTGTACAGGTCATTGGTACGACCTCATCTAGAATACTGTATTCAGTTCTGGAGGCCATATCTTCTAAAGGATATTAATACATTAGAGACTGTATAGAGGCAAGAGACTGTTTGGTCTTTCTGGGGCACACTTTGGTCGTAATACGATGAAAAAAGTTTATTTTTTTTTTATAGAGAATATAATAAAAATTCATATTTAATGCTGTCATATTAAAATTTCAATTTCAGAACGATAAAAAAAAAATATTATTACATAAGTGACTCCCAGTGTTTCTTCCAGTAGTTATTAATATGTACAATCAAAGTCGTATATGTTGCACCAAATTGTGCATCATAGCATGAAGAAGACACCTTTGGAGTGAATAATGATCAATGTAATGTTAATCAGAGCGACAATCTCTTGTGTTTTGTTCTTCTACCTGAGACGATCAGGTGAACAAGCCCTCCGAGCGAAACGTACATCCACTTCCGGCTCGGCACTGTGCTTCCACTAACACGGACATGGAGCACGGGAGGCTGTATCCTCTCGCTGGCGCATTGGCCTGCATCCTATACAGCGTCCCGGCAGGAAAGGAACATAGCGCCGCAGCACAGCACATCTCTCTGGGCACAGAGTCCCACCGAATCCCGGCGGGCACCGCCGACGGCTACCCACACTCCCGCAGTTACAGGTGTGCATCCGGTCGGACACTCAGGTGTGCGCCCGGACAATATCATTCCTATATTGCAATAGCTGGATAACAACTGATAGAAGTATATGGATTCCACAAATGTATTTCATGCATAGTAAGGTGGTGGGATATCAGCGTCTATTTTAAGAGTTTGAATAAACGGATTTAAGGTGCTGAACCATCATAGTGAGGACCGTGACTGCTACCAGGGACTACACAATATCAGCAGACTATCAGGCATACCTGTTGATATATTTTGGGTTCAGATTTTCCAAAGTACATGTTGGTTGTGATCAAATCAACCTGTCAGGATTTATTTCAAATGCACTGTTTTCTTTCTGCAACTCAATCATATAATTAAGTATCCTGTCTTTTGGATCAATAATGTGTGGTTAAACTTTCTGGATTCTTATATTTATGTATTTCTATGTGACAGAGAGATCTATATAATCGGCTGAATACATTCATATATCATTTTTAGTGCAGCCTAATTATGCATGTTGCTCTCTGTATGTGATAGATACAATTGCTCTTTTCTTTACTTGAAGAATTTGCAACACTTTCACCTTTGGGATACATAGTCTGCTGATGTGGTATTACTACAGACTAAAGGCCCATACACACTGGGCGATTTTGAGCTGAAAGTAGATCACTTTTGGTGTGTTGAGCTGCTTTCAGCTCAAAGCCGCCCAGTGTGCTTCATCGCTGGCGGCCGCCGTTCATCTACTGGTATTACCAGTAGATGAACGTTGGGGTGAGCGGCTTTCGATAGCGTCCTGCTATGGAAAGCTGCTCACCTCCGCTGGCATCGCTGGGCAAGGGGGAAAATAGCTCAGTGTATATGCACTGAGCGCTTTTCAGCCCAGCGATGTCAGCGATCATTGCTGTGCATACACGCTGGGCAAAAACACCCAGTGTGTATGCACCTTAAGTATCATTTATCTTGTAATAGACTATAAGGATGTAAGTGCATTTTTCAAGGAATGGTAAACCGATTTTTCCCCTCCCCCTTCTTTTGTTTACAATGACACGTTACAACTAGCACCTTGTGATTTGAAGGATCTGATATTTATTACCTTGAATTTTTTCTGACAATTTGATTCACTAAATACAAAATTAGTTTATACTTTTCTCTATAACTCTTCAATTTCACACTCTCTCATCCAGTATATGGTTGTGCTCTGCAATGTTGATCAAACAACAGAGACTTCCCACTGGACAGCAGAAGTGTAAAACTTATCTTCTCAATGGCCCTCATTCCGAGTTGATCGGTCACAAGGCGAATTTAGCAGAGTTACACACGCTAAGCCGCCGCCTACTGGGAGTGTATCTTAGCATCTTAAAATTGCGACCGATGTATTCGCAATATTGCGCTCACAAACTACTTAGCAGTTTTAGAGTAGCTCCAGACTTACTCTGCCTGTGCGATCAGTTCAGTGCTTGTCGTTCCTGGTTTGACGTCACAAACACACCCAGCGTTCGCCCAACCACTCCCCCGTTTCTCCGGCCACTCCTGCGTTTTTTCCGGAAACGGTAGCGTTTTCAGCCACACTCCCATAAAACGGCCAGTTTCCGCCCAGTAACACCCATTTCCTGTCAATCACATTACGATCGCCGGAGCGATGAAAAAGCTGTGAGTAAAAATACTTTCTTCATAGCAAAGATACTTGGCGCAGTCGCAGTGCGAATATTGCGCATGCGCACTAAGCGGAATTTCACTGCGATGCGATGAAAAATACCGAGCGAACGACTCGGAATGAGGGCCAATGTCTCTAATTCTTGTCCTCCACATTGATCCAGTGCTTCATTTTTCTGTGTGTGTGTGTGTATATATATATATATATATATATATATATACACACACACACACACACACACACACACACACACACACACACACACACACACACACACTTTTTCAACATACACTCTGTCATCCAATACAGGTAATATAGGTGACTATCAGTGACGCTTATCCATCTTCTACAGTCACACCACACTGGTTATGCCTGATCCCATCTGATCTTGGAAGCCAAGCAGTGTTGGGCCTGATCAGTACCGGAAAGGGGGACCTTCTGGGAATATCGAGTACTGTAGAATGACATAGGCTGAACTACCAAAACACCTGGGAAAGCAGAAGTGTACCTTACTTTTTTCAATACCAATAAAATAGGTGTATGACACTCTCTCATTGCTCATTCGATGGCAACAGATGAGCGAAAGCAGAAGGGTCTGGTATTCTCTCTGTCTTTCTGATTCTCATGTTTCATTGTGATCTTCAACATTAATTCACACAAACTTCACTTCTAACATATATCAACACAGAATTCAATACGAATAGGTACTAATAACATAAGAGCTGCTGATCGATGATAAGAACAGACCCAGGTTTTGTTCTAAGCATGTGATACTTCAATGAATTTTATATGTTATTGATAGAAAAACAAAACACAAGAGATTGTCGCTCTAATTAACATTACCTTGATCATTATTCACTCCAAAGGTGTCTTCTTCATGCTATGATGCACAATTTGGTGCAACATATACGACTTTGATTGTACATATTAATAACTATTGGAAGAAACACTGGGAGTCACTTATTTAATAATATTTTATTATGTTTTCTCATACGTCCTAGAGGATGCTGGGGACTCCGTAAGGACCATGGGGTATAGACGGGATCCGCAGGAGACATGGGCACGCTATAAGACTTTGAATGGGTGTGATTTGAATGGGTGTGAACTGGCTCCTCCCTCTATGCCCCTCCTCCAGACCTCCGTTAGACTCTGTGCCCAGGAGTGACTGGACACACACTAGGGGAGCTCTACAGAGTTTCTCTAAAGACTTTATTGTTAGATTTTTTATTTTCAGGGAGACCTGCTGGCTACAGGCTCCCAGCATCGTGGGACTGAGGGGAGAGAAGTCAGACCTACTTCTTCTTAGTTCAAGGGCTCTGCTTCTTAGGCTACTGGACACCATTAGCTCCAGAGGGTTCGATCACTTGGTGCACCTAGCTGCTTGTTCCCGGAGCCGCGCCGTCATCCCCCTCACAGAAGCCAGAAGAAAGAAGCCGTGTGAGTATTAGAAGAACAGAAGGCTTCAGATGGCAGAAGACTTCAGTAATGGAGGTAAGCGCAGCGCTCCATTGTCCCACACACCAACGGCACTCACAGGGTGCAGGGCGCTGGGGGGGAGCGCTCTGGGCAGCAGTTACTGAGGGTCTCTTTTAACTGGCAAGAACACATATTCAGGCCCCGGGCACCGTTTACAATACCCCCGCCAGTATACAGCAGCGGTCGAACTGCGCGCCATTGCTCCCACACGCCAACGGGTTCACATGGGTGCAGGGCGCAGGGAGGGGGGCACCCTGGACAGCAATATATGTATTGTTTGAGTAGGTTTATAGTGCGCGAACACTATATACGGTCCCCTGCCTGCATATAAAAACTATATTATAATAGGGCTGAAGCGCGCAAGAAGGGGCGGGGCTTAGCCCTCACAACAGTGTTCAGCGCCATTTTCTCTCTGTCCCCGCCAAAAATGTGTACAGTGCAAACGGGGGGGCACCGTATTTTTTGTGTTACATTGAGGGAAATATAGCACTATTTTTTTAGAAATGGGCATGTAATCATTGTTGTGCATATTTTCTCTGTGTGTTCCCTGTCCGATATACCCACTATAGTCCACATGTGTCGACACGCGTGAGTGCTCTGTCACAAACAGCTATGGGGATCACTGTCGGCTTTGCCGACGCCTGTTGGTACTTGATACAGAGTCAACAGGTCGGTAGTTGTATGCTTGTCAAAAGTAAACACTGTATGGGAGACACAGTAGTATGTGGGTGACCCTGTCGGCCCCAACTGTTATTACTGGGTGTAAATTAACATGCTGTAACTGCCTTATACCTGTATATATATTTATATGTATATGTATGGTACGGTTCCATGGGCCTGTAGCTCGAGCACAGACATGGTAGTATATGTGGGGGAGTGTTATTAAAATTATTTATGTATACTTCCCTCGGACCCCTCGGGGTCGCAAGAATGTTATTTTGCCTGGTTACTACTCCCTGCTGTCGACGAATACTAGGTTTTCTGTCGACCATAAGGTTTCCTGTTAGATCCACAATTGGGGCATTCAGTACATGGTTATACACATTCAGAACACATTAATGTCACTAAGGACCCGACGGTTCCGGACAATTCGCTTATATGTATGTTTTTATATATATATATATATATATATATATATATATACAGAGCCGGATTAAGGGGGGTGCCAAGGGGGTCAGTACCTCGGGCCCCCCTGGCATAGGGGGCCCCCCAGCCGAAGCTGCTCTGCACCGCTCTGGTGCTGCTGTTACCTCTGCCCTGTATCAGCCGCTGACCCGTGAGGAGTGGGGAGGGAGCCACATGAAACAGCCGCAAGCGGGACATCACACACCCGCTGGCAGCTCGGAATCCTCCCTCCCCAGCAGCCGGGAGTCTTCTCCTCCCTGCTGCAGCGTGGAGCCTTGACCCCGACTTCTCCTGTTGCCGTTGGCTGGCATTGTGCTGTGCTGGGCTGGAGAGGGGCGGGGGGGGGGGGGGGGGCGGAAGAGAGAGAGAATAGGGGGGTGGCCCGAATGTTTTTTGTTTTCAATGCCCGCTGTCCGGCCCTACGGCAGGCTTTCGGAGACCCGCCCCCTTGTAGCTGTATACCGCGATTTGGGAGTCGGAGCAGAGGGGGAGGAGCTAATATGAGATAATTGTTATAGATTCACGTCATATTGGCTCCGCCCCCTCCCGACGACCCGCGAATCACGGCATTTTTGCCGTGGGAGCGGGGCCTAATGGTGAACTGTGTCCCTGGCACCCAGCAATATCTCCTGGCTGTGGCATCCTCAGTCCTCACCCCTTTACTCAGGGCAGGCTTTCATGTAAGTGTGTGCAGTATGTATATGTGTATATTTTCTATGTGTGTGTATGTATGTGTTTTATGTGTATGTTATGTATTTGTGTGTATGTGGGGGTATGAGTTCTATGTAACGTGTGTGTATATATATATATATATATGTATATATATATAGCAACACAATTTTTGAGAGGCACTCCTCGGCTTTCTAAATAATTTCCACAGCTACAACTGCATGCTTTCAACGTTTCAGGTGCACTTTATTAGCACCTTTCGTCAGGATGAAAGGTGCTAATAAAGTGCACCTGAAACGTTGAAAGCATGCAGTTGTAGCTGTGGAAATTATTTACAAAGCCGAGGAGTGCCTCTCAAAAATTGTGTTGCTGTACATTGTGCCCTAGAGGTTCGGAGGGGGCACCCAGGTACTATCTGTTACTGTTTTATGGAGTGCCGGTTAAAATTGCTGGATTTTATATATATATATATATATATATATATATATATAAATTTACAAATCGATTGGCCGGCACTCCCTCTCCTTAATCAGCAGCCAAGGCTGTCTTTTCGTATGGGCTCAATGGGCTCTTGCCCAAGGGCCCCAAGAGTATAAGGGCCCTAGTCTGATAGCTGAGGGTCCCCTCTTTCCAGGGGTACCAGATTTTTGAAAATCGGCCCTGTGGAACCTGAGATATCCAACTTGAAAGCAGTGGTCCCCATCCAAGCCTGTTTTTTGCACCTCCCAGCCAGATATCTTGGGTTCTGTCTGATTTAGAGTTTTTCTGAGGGTAAAATCCAAAAGCTGTGACTCTCCCCTTTCAGTGGACACTGGCAGCTTGTCTATACTATGCTCAGAACCAGAGATATCAGCCTTCAAGCAGCTGGTCCCTGCTCCAGCTCCACATGCCTAATATGCAGTTTTAGATTTTCATTGGTGAATTGCTCTGGCTCCTGAACTCTGACCCCCAAGTCGATAGAACCCTCTGAAAGGTGGGACTCTCTAGTTTTTGTATCCATTTCAAAGCTAAGAAATATATTTTCAGGAACTTGAGATATCTGCAAGCAAGCTGCCGTCCCACTAGAAAATGATAATTATTAAGCCCACTCCACTATCCACCCCTCCCCTACGTATTAAACACCCCCTACCACCCTGGAAGTCATGTACCGGGGCCCCTTCATCCAGTCCAATGCCCCCTTCTACAGTTTAGTCCCATCTGTGCAGTAAAGGAGCAATTAGCAGAAATGACTGCTCCAGGTCCTACATGCTGAGTGGAAGATAGAACACCCCCTACCGCCCGCGGGACATTAAAGCTGATGCTGATACCACCCCCCACCCCTACCGCTGGAGGATGGGTAGGGGGCCCAATGCATTGCTGTGCCCAGGGGCCTACACTGTTGTTAAGACGGCCCTGTCAGCAGCCGTGGTTCTCTTTACACTGCCTTCACATAACCTCCAATAGTATGGCACTCAGCGGACTTCTTAATCACATATCACAAACGCCAGCTAGTTCAGCAACGTTTCGGGTTTTATTTACCCTTTTGTCGTATATGTGCTGTTTGACAAAGGGTAAATAAAACCCAAAACGTTGCTGAACTAGCTGGCGTTTGTGATATGTGATTAAGAAGCCCGCTGAGTGACATACTTTTGGAGTGTATATATATATATATATATATATATATATATATATATAACACACACACAATGGTCGAAGTGGGGCGGTATACGAAATGAGGAAATTAAAGTGCAGCAGGAGGCGAAGGAAGTGGCCATCCTGCTGCACATGTTGCTCCACGTCCCTGCGCGGCGGCCAGCGGCTGTGTAGAGCGCTGTACTAGCTCACAGCCGCCCGCCGCCGCCAGCCACTCACCGCAGCCAGCCTCCCACCGTTCACCACCGCCAGCCACCCGCCGCTCACCCGCAACAAATGTGGTAATGTTCCCCTGCTGTCACCTCTCTCCCTGTCGTTACCTTCCCTGTCCCTACTGTCACTCTCTCTCTCCCAGCTGTCACTGTCGTCACTCTCTCTCTCTCTCCCTGCTGTCACTGTCGTCACTCTCTCTCCCTGTCGTTACTTTCTTTCCCTGTCGTCACTCTCTCTCTCTCCCTGTCGTCACTCTCTCTTTCCCTGTCGTCACTCTCTCTTTCCCTGCTGTCACAATTTCAGCTCATTCAGTGTGCTACAATGTGAATTTCGGCTCATTCAGTATGCTACAATGTGAATTTCGGCTCATTCAGTGTGCTACAATGTGAATGTCGGCTCATTCAGTGTGCTACAAGGTGAATTTCGGCTCATTCAGTCTGCTATACTGTGAATTTCGGCTCATTCAGTGTGCTATAATGTGAATTTCGGCTCATACCGTGTGCTACAATGTGAATTTCGGCTCATTCAGTGTGCTATAATGTGAATTTCGGCTCGTACCGTGTGCTATAATGTGAATTTCAGCTTGTACCGTGTGCTATAAGGTGAAAGGGGCACCAGTACTAGATAGTTTAAGGCAGGGCTGGCCAAAGCGGTCCTCGAGATCTACCAACAGTGCATGTTTTCCAGGCCTCCTGGAGATCTAGAGATTTGTCAGTTAGGAATGAATGCAGCACATCTTAATTCGTAATGACTACACCTGTGCACCAGCTAGGTGGTCTGGAAAATGTGTACTGTTGGTAGATCTCGAGGACCGGTTTGGCCAGCCCTGGTTTAAGGGGTTCTACAACACTGGTCACGCCCCCTTTTGTGTTACCACACCCCCTTTTGTGTGACTGCACCCCCTGCGCGCGCCTAATTGTGTCCTTGACTTTTGCATACCCCCACTTCAAAATTTCCACCTCGACCACTGTATGTATGTATCTATGTATCTATCTATCTATCTATCTATCTATCTATCTATCTATCTATCTATCTATCTATCTATCTATCTATATATATATATATATATATATATATATATATATACACACACACACACACACACACACACACACACACACACACACACACGTACACACACACGTACACGTGCGTGCATCAAAGGAAACCCCTTCCGAATCCTGCTTTTGCCCCTGCGGGGGGTGGTTGCTGGTGGGGGGCCCCCTGTCTTGGGTGCCCTGGGCCCCCCAAGGGCTTAATCCGGCCCTGTGTGTATATATATATATATATATATATATATATAGGATATGTGTGTATTTGTGTATTACATTATGTATATTCATATTATGATTTATAATGAATGCTGAAGTAAAAGTATTCCTTCTCATGTGCTGGTCGCTCTGTTGATAAAGCTCTAGGTCAGCCGTGACGAGTTGGTCTCAGATCCTCACAAGGAGTCCAAATGTTTATTCTTTTCCCGCTGCGGATAGAATACTGTGAAAGTCAACTCCTGGTCGACACGGGGCCCTGTCACAAAGGATCGTACACAGGAAGCTAAGTGATATTTTATTTCTATGCTTTGCAGTTATTTGCATTACATGCACATGGGGGAGTGTTTATATTCGGAAAGGCATCCGATAGAATTACCCTAAAGAGAGAGGGGAGGTTTCTTATGTTGATTCTTCTCTATAACATTGCGGCAGGCTGCCGTGCGACGGCAGGAGGTGTGGCCGGGGGAATGCTGAGGCTGACTCCGAGAGATACTGGAGTTTCTTCCTGGGACGGTATACAGCTGTTTGGGGATGCCTCAGTTCAGTCAATCTCGGCGGATACCACTGGTAAATCTAACTTCGTGAGTTAGACTCCTTCACAACGGTTGGTGACGCATTCTGTTGTGGGATGCAGTCTTTTTAACCGGTTCGATACCGTTCTTTTTTCCCTTTCGGTGCAGATAGTGGAAGGTGAAAAGGTAAGAGTTCTGCAGCCTTGTTAGGTTCGCAGAAGCGGATGTCGTTTTCTGTTTCTACCACATCCATCGCATGTCCCTGGGTCTATCTGGCTGGAACCCACTCCGGTGGGAACTCGTCTACTACTTTTCAGTCAGTCCGGGAATGGACTAGGACCTGTGAGTTAATTATAGAATCCAAAGGGGACATTCTGGCGTCAACAGCTGTTTCCCCTCGCTGATTTTTCAAATAGATCTTGCCGTTTCCCCTCTGGAAGGGGAGGTAGTACGCGACGCCATACCAGAGTTGCGTCAGGTTCAGGGCATTGTCCTGCTGTCCCTGTTTAAAACAAAACAAAAAAAAAAACAAAGATTTCTCGTTACGAAGTTGAACTACAGGATGGAATCTCTCAGACCAGGGAGCTCCAGCACGTAAAGGTAGAAAGGGGTTTAAATGCGTTTTTCTCCGCATTCAGCTTACCAGGGTTGAAAAACAGGATTGTCTTTGCCATTTCACCGGAGTGATGGCAGTAGGATGGTATTCTTTCAATAGTAAGAGCCATCATTATTCTGTACTGGGACACTCTCCTGATTAAGGCGAGGTCAAGACACAAGTGGTGCAAATCGTTGTTTTCTCTCTGACTGTTCTTCAACACAGGGGAAGCCTGTTATTCCCAATGACGCAGACGTCGGCGGTGGGTATCAGAGTAGATACGGAACGGTTAAAGTTCTGTGTGTTCCTGTGGAAAGAGGTCTGAGGATCCGGAGTCGGATCAGATTTGCGGTGACAATCCATCAATATGTTCCGTTGATGAAGAAGATGGGTGCGGCCTAAGAGGCCTTTTTCGGTGAGCTGGTCAAATGCCAGAGTGGTTTTCACGGGGCCAGTTGGTAATGTGGCCTGGGTCTCACCTGCACATGCGCCGGAATATAATCCTAATGGCCAGGATATCGCTCCTGTGGTGTCTGCTCTGTTCTCACCTCCTAGAGGGACGAAGGTTCGGAATCCAGGATGAGATCCTGGTGCCCATGCATGCAGATTTCCGAGACCGAGGAGCAGTCCTTGCAAGGGAAGTATTTCCAGAGGAAAAGGTCAAGCTGGGAAGCTTGTCTGCAATTAGCTTTCTTGAATTAAGAGCTATTTTCAATGAACATATGCTTCGTGATCTGCCCGTGTTAATTCTGTCGGACGATTTGACAGCAGTGGTGTAAGTAAGCCGCTAGGCCGGAACAAGGAGCAAAGCGGCAATGGCAGAAGCCGAAAAAGGTTTTCCGCTGGGTGAAAAGACTGGTAAACGCTATATTAGCAGCCTTTGTTCCGGATGTGTACGAAGGAGAAATAGATTCCTCTGCAGACGCGATCTCCATCCAGGAGAAATATAGTAGTCATCGAGAAGTTTTCACTGAAGTGACAAGTCTTTGAGGAGTGCCTCAAGTCGACATGTTGGCGTCTCTCCTCAACGAGAGATCTCAGGGATATTGTTCCGGGTCGAAGGGCACTCAAGCTATAGCAGTGGACGTCCTCGGGACACCTTGGGTGTTTTCGGTCGGTCTATGTGTCCCCTCCGTTTTCACTCTTTGGGAGGTGATAAACGTAAGAAGAACAAAGGTTCAGGCGATCCTCATTGTTCCGGTCTAACCAAGGAGGGCTTGGTATCCAGTTCTTCAAGATTTACTCATAGAAGATCCATGGCCTCTTCCTCTACGTGAGGAACTGTTACAGCAAGATCCGGGCGTGTATCAAGACTTACCGCGGCTGCGTTTGACGGCGTGGCGGTTGAACGCCATATCCTAGCCAGAAAGGCTATTCCCAGTGAAGTCATTTCCACACTTCTTCAGGCTAGAAAAGAAGTAACGGCAAAGCCTTACCACCGTGTTTGGAGACAATATGTGTCTTGGTGTGAATCCAAGAAGGCTATTACGGAAGACTTTCAGCTCGTTCGTTCTTCTCCATTCTTTGCAAGCAGGTGTGGGTGCAGGCCTAAACTTAGGCTCCATTTAAGTGTGGTTTTGGCCTTATAAATTTTCTTTCAAGAAAGAATTGGCAACCTTTCTGGAAGTTCGGACCTTCGTGGAAGGAGTACTGCGCATCCAACCTCCATTTGTGCCCCCGTTGGCACTGTGGGACCTTGACGTGGTGTTGCGTTTTCTTGTGTCACACTGTTTGGAACCTTTGTGAAAGGTTGTGTTAAAATTTCTCTTTTGGAAAGTGGTCATGCTATTGGCTTTGACGTCCGCAAGGCGGGTGTCCGAAGTAGCGGCTTTGTCTCACAAGAGGCCTGTTTGATCTTCCATGTGGATAGAGAGGAACTGAGAACTCGGTTAATAGTTCTGCCAAATGTGGTTTCTGGGTTTCGCAGAAATCAGCCTATTTTGATGCCGGTGGTTACTTTGGCATTAGCTGATTCAAAGCCTCTCGATGTAGGCAGGGCTTTGAATATTTAGGTTGCCAATTTGGCTAAGATTGGGGAAACAGAGGCTCTGTTTGTCTGGTATGCTCCCAGCATGATTGGGGCGCCTGCATCTATGCAGTCTGTTACACGCTGGATCTGTGATACGATTCGGTGTGCTCGTTCTACGGCTGGATTGTCGTTACCGAAGTCGGTGGAGACCCATTCTACTAGGAAGATGGGCTCTTCTTGGGCGGTTGCCCGAGGAGTCTCGCCGGTTCAGCTTTGCCGAGCGGCTACTTGGTCAGGTTCAAACACTTTTGCTATGCTCTACAAGTTTGATACCCTGGCTGATGGGGACCTTTTGTTTCCTCAATCAGTGCTACAGAGTCGTCCGCACTCTCCCGCCTGGTCTGGAGCTTTGGTATAAACCCCATGGTCCTTACGGAGTCCCCAGCATCCTCTAGGATGTATGAGAAAATAGGATTTTAATACCTACCGGTAAAATCCTTTTCTCTTAGTCCGTAGAGGATGCTGGGCGCCCGTCCCAGTGCGTACTGTGTCTGCAGTTATTGGTTATGGTTACACTCTTGTGGTGTTTCTTTTCTGTCAGACTGTTGCTGACGTGGTTCATGCCATGGCATGCGGTGTCTTATTATTGGTTGTGTTGACACACAGGTTGTGTTACATATTTTCACAGCATGTGGCTGTATATTTTTTCATGCCGTTGGCTGGTATTCTATTGAATGCCACGTTTTGCGGTATGTTCGTGGTGTGAGCTGGTATGACTCACCGTGTTTAAACAATAAATTCTTTCCTCGAAATGTCCGTCTCCCTGGGCACAGTTTTCTAACTGAGGTCTGGAGGAGGGGCATAGAGGGAGGAGCCAGTTCACACCCATTCAAAGTCTTATAGTGTGCCCATGTCTCCTGCGGATCCCGTCTATACCCCATGGTCCTTACGGAGTCCCCAGCATCCTCTACGGACTAAGAGAAAAGGATTTACCGGTAGGTATTAAAATCCTATTTTTTTGATCGTTCTGAAATTGAAATTTTAATATGACAGCATTATATATTAATTTTTATTATATTCTCTATAAAAAATAAACTTTTTTCATCGTATTACGACCAAAGTGTGCCCAGAAAGACCAAACAGCACCACCAACCAAGTAATAATAAGATTTTTGACCCATAGGGTCAACTCGATAATTCTATTTTGATTCATGATATTATTTTATTTCATGCTTTAGTATTTTGCATAGAGATGAGCGCCGGAAATTTTTCGGGTTTTGTGTTTTGGTTTTGGGTTCGGTTCCGCGCCGTGTTTTGGGTTCGACCGCGTTTTGGCAAAACTTCACCGAATTTTTTTTGTCGGATTCGGGTGTGTTTTGGATTCGGGTGTTTTTTTCAAAAAACACTAAAAAACAGCTTAAATAATAGAATTTGGGGGTCATTTTGATCCCAAAGTATTATTAACCTCAAAAACCATAATTTACACTCATTTTCAGTCTATTCTGAATACCTCACACCTCACAATATTATTTTTAGTCCTAAAATTTGCACCTAGGTCGCTGGATGACTAAGCTAAGCGACCCTAGTGGCCGACACAAACACCGGGCCCATCTAGGAGTGTCACTGCAGTGTCACGCAGGATGTCCCTTCCAAAAAACCCTCCCCAAACAGCACATGACGCAAAGAAAAAAAGAGGCGCAATGAGGTAGCTGTGTGAGTAAGATAAGCGACCCTAGTGGCCGACACAAACACCGGGCCCATCTAGGAGTGTCACTGCAGTGTCACGCAGGATGTCCCTTCCAAAAAACCCTCCCCAAACAGCACATGACGCAAAGAAAAAAAGAGGCGCAATGAGGTAGCTGTGTGAGTAAGATAAGCGACCCTAGTTGCCGACACAAACACCGGGCCCATCTAGGAGTGTCACTGCAGTGTCACGCAGGATGTCCCTTCCAAAAAACCCTCCCCAAACAGCACATGACGCAAAGAAAAAAAGAGGCGCAATGAGGTAGCTGTGTGAGTAAGATAAGCGACCCTAGTGGCCGACACAAACACCGGGCCCATCTAGGAGTGGCACTGCAGTGTCACGCAGGATGTCCCTTCCAAAAAACCCTCCCCAAACAGCACATGACGCAAAGAAAAATTAAAGAAAAAAGAGGTGCAAGATGGAATTGTCCTTGGGCCCTCCCACCCACCCTTATGTTGTATAAACAGGACATGCACACTTTAACCAACCCATCATTTCAGTGACAGGGTCTGCCACACGACTGTGACTGAAATGACGGGTTGGTTTGGACCCCCACCAAAAAAGAAGCAATTAATCTCTCCTTGCACAAACTGGCTCTACAGAGGCAAGATGTCCACCTCATCATCATCCTCCGATATATCACCGTGTACATCCCCCTCCTCACAGATTATCAATTCGTCCCCACTGGAATCCACCATCTCAGCTCCCTGTGTACTTTGTGGAGGCAATTGCTGCTGGTCAATGTCTCCACGGAGGAATTGATTATAATTCATTTTAATGAACATCATCTTCTCCACATTTTCTGGATGTAACCTCGTACGCCGATTGCTGACAAGGTGAGCGGCGGCACTAAACACTCTTTCGGAGTACACACTTGTGGGAGGGCAACTTAGGTAGAATAAAGCCAGTTTGTGCAAGGGCCTCTAAATTGCCTCTTTTTCCTGCCAGTATAAGTACGGACTGTGTGACGTGCCTACTTGGATGCGGTCACTCATATAATCCTCCACAATTCTTTCAATGGTGAGAGAATCATATGCAGTGACAGTAGACGACATGTCCGTAATCGTTGTCAGGTCCTTCAGTCCGGACCAGATGTCAGCATCAGCAGTCGCTCCAGACTGCCCTGCATCACCGCCAGCGGGTGGGCTCGGAATTCTGAGCCTTTTCCTCGCACCCCCAGTTGCGGGAGAATGTGAAGGAGGAGATGTTGACAGGTCGCGTTCCGCTTGACTTGACAATTTTCTCACCAGCAGGTCTTTCAACCCCAGCAGACTTGTGTCTGCCGGAAAGAGAGATCCAAGGTAGGCTTTAAATCTAGGATCGAGCACGGTGGCCAAAATGTAGTGCTCTGATTTCAACAGATTGACCACCCGTGAATCCTTGTTAAGCGAATTAAGGGCTCCATCCACAAGTCCCACATGCCTAGCGGAATCGCTCCGTGTTAGCTCCTCCTTCAATGTCTCCAGCTTCTTCTGCAAAAGCCTGATGAGGGGAATGACCTGACTCAGGCTGGCAGTGTCTGAACTGACTTCACGTGTGGCAAGTTCAAAGGGCATCAGAACCTTGCACAATGTTGAAATCATTCTCCACTGCACTTGAGACAGGTGCATTCCACCTCCTATATCGTGCTCAATTGTATAGGCTTGAATGGCCTTTTGCTGCTCCTCCAACCTCTGAAGCATATAGAGGGTTGAATTCCACCTCGTTACCACTTCTTGCTTCAGATGATGGCAGGGCAGGTTCAGTAGTTTTTGGTGGTGCTCCAGTCTTCTGTACGTGGTGCCTGTACGCCGAAAGTGTCCCGCAATTCTTCTGGCCACCGACAGCATCTCTTGCACGCCCCTGTCGTTTTTTAAAAAATTCTGCACCACCAAATTCAAGGTATGTGCAAAACATGGGACGTGCTGGAATTTGCCCATATTTAATGCACACACAATATTGCTGGCGTTGTCCGATGCCACAAATCCACAGGAGAGTCCAATTGGGGTAAGCCATTCCGCGATGATCTTCCTCAGTTGCCGTAAGAGGTTTTCAGCTGTGTGCGTATTCTGGAAAGCGGTGATACAAAGCGTAGCCTGCCTAGGAAAGAGTTGGCGTTTGCGAGATGCTGCTACTGGTGCCGCCGCTGCTGTTCTTGCGGCGGGAGTCCATACATCTACCCAGTGGGCTGTCACAGTCATATAGTCCTGACCCTGCCCTGCTCCACTTGTCCACATGTCCGTGGTTAAGTGGACATTGGGTACAACTGCATTTTTTAGGACACTGGTGAGTCTTTTTCTGACGTCCGTGTACATTCTCGGTATCGCCTGCCTAGAGAAGTGGAACCTAGATGGTATTTGGTAACGGGGGCACACTGCCTCAATAAATTGTCTAGTTCCCTGTGAACTAACGGCGGATACCGGACGCACGTCTAACACCAACATAGTTGTCAAGGCCTCAGTTATCCGCTTTGCAGCAGGATGACTGCTGTGATATTTCATCTTCCTCGCAAAGGACTGTTGGACAGTCAATTGCTTACTGGAAGTAGTACAAGTGGGCTTACGACTTCCCCTCTGGGATGACCATCGACTCCCAGCAGCAACAACAGCAGCGCCAGCAGCAGTAGGCGTTACACGCAAGGATGCATCGGAGGAATCCCAGGCAGGAGAGGACTCGTCAGAATTGCCAGTGACATGGCCTGCAGGACTATTGGCATTCCTGGGGAAGGAGGAAATTGACACTGAGGGAGTTGGTGGGGTGGTTTGCGTGAGCTTGGTTACAAGAGGAAGGGATTTACTGGTCAGTGGACTGCTTCCGCTGTCGCCCAAAGTTTTTGAACTTGTCACTGACTTATTATGAATGCGCTGCAGGTGACGTATAAGGGAGGATGTTCCGAGGTGGTTAACGTCCTTACCCCTACTTATTACAGCTTGACAAAGGCAACACACGGCTTGACACCTGTTGTCCGCTTTTCTGTTGAAATACCTCCACACTGAAGAGCTGATTTTTTTGTTTTTTTCACCAGGCATGTCAACAGCCATATTCCTCCCACGGACAACAGGTGTCTCCCCGGGTGCCTGACTTAAACAAACCACCTCACCATCAGAATCCTCCTGGTCAATTTCCTCCCCAGCGCCAGCAACACCCATATCCTCCTCATCCTGGTGTACTTCAACACTGACATCTTCAATCTGACTATCAGGAACTGGACTGCGGGTGCTCCTTCCAGCACTTGCAGGGGGCGTGCAAATGGTGGAAGGCGCATGCTCTTCACGTCCAGTGTTGGGAAGGTCAGGCATCGCAACCGACACAATTGGACTCTCCTTGTGGATTTGGGATTTCGAAGAACGCACAGTTCTTTGCGGTGCTTTTGCCAGCTTGAGTCTTTTCAGTTTTCTAGCGAGAGGCTGAGTGCTTCCATCCTCATGTGAAGCTGAACCACTAGCCATGAACATAGGCCAGGGCCTCAGCCGTTCCTTGCCACTCCGTGTGGTAAATGGCATATTGGCAAGTTTACGCTTCTCCTCCGACAATTTTATTTTAGGTTTTGGAGTCCTTTTTTTACTGATATTTGGTGTTTTGGATTTGACATGCTCTGTACTATGACATTGGGCATCGGCCTTGGCAGACGACGTTGCTGGCATTTCATCGTCTCGGCCATGACTAGTGGCAGCAGCTTCAGCACGAGGTGGAAGTGGATCTTGATCTTTCCCTAATTTTGGAACCTCAACATTTTTGTTCTCCATATTTTAATAGGCACAACTAAAAGGCACCTCAGGTAAACAATGGAGATGGATGGATACTAGTATACTTATGGATGGACTGCCGAGTGCCGACACAGAGGTAGCTACAGCCGTGGACTACCGTACTGTACTGTGTCTGCTGCTAATATAGACTGGTTGATAATGAGATGTAGTATGTATAAAGAAGAAAGAAAAAAAAAACCACGGGTAGGTGGTATACAATTATGGATGGACTGCCGAGTGCCGACACAGAGGTAGCTACAGCCGTGGACTACCGTACTGTACTGTGTCTGCTGCTAATATAGACTGGATGATAATGAGATGTAGTATGTATAAAGAAGAAAGAAAAAAAAAAACACGGGTAGGTGGTATACAATTATGGATGGACTGCCGAGTGCCGACACAGAGGTAGCTACAGCCATGGACTACCGTACTGTACTGTGTCTGCTGCTAATATAGACTGGTTGATAATGAGATGTAGTATGTATAAAGAAGAAAGAAAAAAAAAACCACGGGTAGGTGGTATACAATTATGGATGGACTGCCGAGTGCCGACACAGAGGTAGCTACAGCCGTGGACTACCGTACTATACTGTGTCTGCTGCTAATATAGACTGGATGATAATGAGATGTAGTATGTATAAAGAAGAAAGAAAAAAAAAACACCACGGGTAGGTGGTATACAATTATGGATGGACTGCCGAGTGCCGACACAGAGGTAGCTACAGCCGTGGACTACCGTACTGTACTGTGTCTGCTGCTAATATAGACTGGTTGATAATGAGATGTAGTATGCATAAAGAAGAAAGAAAAAAAAAACCACGGGTAGGTGGTATACAATTATGGATGGACTGCCGAGTGCCGAGTGCCGACACAGAGGTAGCTACAGCCGTGGACTACCGTACTGTACTGTGTCTGCTGCTAATATAGACTGGATGATAATGAGATGTAGTATGTATAAAGAAGAAAGAAAAAAAAACCACGGGTAGGTGGTATACAATTATGGATGGACTGCCGAGTGCCGACACAGAGGTAGCTACAGCCGTGGACTACCGTACTGTACTGTGTCTGCTGCTAATATAGACTGGATGATAATGAGATGTAGTATGTATGTATAAAGAAGAAAGAAAAAAAAAAACACGGGTAGGTGGTATACAATTATGGATGGACTGCCGAGTGCCGACACAGAGGTAGCTACAGCCGTGAACTACCGTACTGTGTCTGCTGCTAATATAGACTGGTTGATAATGAGATGTAGTATGTACAAAGAAGAAAGAAAAAAAAAACCACGGGTAGGTGGTATACAATTATGGATGGACTGCCGAGTGCCGACACAGAGGTAGCTACAGCCGTGGACTACCATACTGTACTGTGTCTGCTGCTAATATAGACTGGATGATAATGAGATGTAGTATGTATAAAGAAGAAAGAAAAAAAAACCACGGGTAGGTGGTATACAATTATGGATGGACTGCCGAGTGCCGACACAGAGGTAGCTACAGCCGTGAACTACCGTACTGTGTCTGCTGCTAGTAGACTGGATGATAAATAATGATATAAAAAATATATATATATCACTACTGCAGCCGGACAGGTATATATTATATAATGACGGACCTGCTGGAGTGGACACTGTCTGTCAGCAGAATGAGTTTTTTCATTTTTATAGAATAAAAAAACACCACACAAGTCACACGACGAGTGTACTTTTTCAGGCAGACATTCAATCACAATATACTATACTGGTGGTCAGTGTGGTCAGGTCACTGGTCACAGTGGTCAGTGGTCAGTCACACTGGCAGTGGCACTCTGGCAGCAAAAGTGTGCACTGTTTAATATGTACTCCTGGCTCCTGCTATAACCTATAACTGCTCCCCAGTCTCCCCCACAATTAAGCTGTGTGAGCACAGTCAGATATTATACATAGATGATGCAGCACACTGGGCTGAGCACAGATATGGTATGTGAGTGTGACTGAGTCACTGTGTATCGTTTTTTTCAGGCAGAGAACAAGAACAGAACGGATTATTAAATAATAATAAATTATAAAACTGCACTGGTGGTCAGGTCACTGGTCATCAGTCACTAGTATAACTCCTCCTAAGCTCCAGTAAGTAAATGAAGTGTCTCACTCTCACTCTCCTATCTATTTTAATTTCTAAACGGAGAGGACGCCAGCCACGTCCTCTCCCTATCAATCTCAATGCACGTGTGAAAATGGCCGCGACGCGCGGCTCCTTATATAGAATCCGAGTCTCGCGATAGAATCCGAGCCTCGCGAGAATCCGACAGCGTGATGATGACGTTCGGGCGCGCTCGGGTTAACCGAGCAAGGCGGGAAGATCCGAGTCGCTCGGACCCGTGTAAAAAAACATGAAGTTCGGGCGGGTTCGGATTCAGAGAAACCGAACCCGCTCATCTCTAATTTTGCATCCTATCCAGTGCAGATCCCCAAAACCCCTACTCACATTAGAGGGGCAACTAAAATGGTGCATGGCCTACATCACAAAACATACCCAGAAAGACTGAGAAATCTCAATATGTATAGTTTGGAGCAGAGAAGGGAAAGGGGGGACATGATAGAAACTTTCAAATATATCAAGGGTTTTAACAAAGTCCAGGAGGGAAACATTCTTCAAATAAAGAGAAGCAATAGGACACGAGGGCATGCACTGAGACTGGAGGGAGGTAGGTTCAGGGGAAATTTAAGGAAAAATTACTTCACAGAATGGGTAGTGGACAAGTGGAATAGCCTTCCATTAGAGGTGGTAGTGGCTAAGACAGTAGTGCAGTTTAAACATGCATGGGATAGACAAAAGGAAATTCTTACAAAGAAATAAGGATCAAATAAGGTTTGTGGTAAAAATAAGGTAAAAAAAGGGTCAGACGAGATGGGCCAAGTAGTTCTTATCTGCCGTCAAAATCTATGTTTCTATGAGGTGGAGCAAGATACTAATAGCGTCTTATCTGCTTATAAACATAGAGGGCCTAATTCATACCATGATAATAATAATAATAATAATAGTAATAGTAATAATGCATACTACCTCCTCACTGCATTTGCGATGTGATCACATTTGAGATAACCATCGCGAACATCAGTTGTGATGTTCATCTGATATGACGGACTGAGCCTAAGCTTTCTCAGCTTTGCCTTGGCAGTGCGACTTGCGAGTCCAAGGAAACTGCCTCTCACGATGCAGTCCTTGGCCTCGCCATAGACCATGTGCAAGGCACTGCATCTGCCATAGAGCATGTGCAAGGGTAGATGGTGTGCCAGTAGTGGAGCATCTAGAATCACTGGCGGTGGTACAGCGCGCAGGGGTACAGAAAGTAGGTGTCTCAGTGCTTGCACATTCAGATTCAGGCATAAACACGAGGGGAACGCTGAAAATAGCATTTGCATTATACCTGCCCACTCTCCCAGAAATTGCGGGAGACTCCAGATTTTTCGAGTAGTCCCCCGCACCCCCGGAAGAGTAGGCACACCTCCCACATCCCACCCGCTTCCTGAGAAAACCACCTTAATTACAGGTGTCTTATGGAGGTGGCAAGGCTTAATAATGCAGTTTGTGTCATTAAGCCTCACCCCCTGTCCATGGACTCACGAATCACAAAATTTTTCTTTTGGTGGTGGTGGGGCCTAATGATGTGTCAGTCCAGCCCCACCCCCCAAAGTGGCTAGCAATGTCTCCTCTCCAGGCTTCTACCGTAGGTATGATTTGCATATTACCTCTCCCGTGTTTTCGCCAAGTTCAGATAAAGCAGTGGCCATCTCAGAATGTCCAAATATGATTTTATGGCATAATCTGAGATGATGGTTATATTTTTGAAGATATTTTGGGAACAGACCAAAACGTAAATAAATGGCATGCAAAACGTCTAGTCAAATGAGATGCTAAGAAAATGTAGTTGGTGGTCTGAGCTTCTATTTGCCGTTATGTGAAATCTAGTACCAGCAATCTGTCACATGTACAGTAAATTCATGTGTTTTAATCTAGAAACTTGGAGAAAGTGGGTTGGTGTGCTGGTTCTGTATTTATAGTAGTTTATCCATAAAAATTGTTACCCATACAAGCAGAGGCGGATTGGCCATAGGGTGTACAGGGAAGATTCCCGGTGGGCCGATGCACCCGCGGGGCCTGTTTTGTTTGAGGACATGTGGTCCTTTTTATAGACATAATGAATAAAATGCTAAATAATTTGCATATATGAAAATTACTTTGCTACTTAGCCTGTGATTGCAGATGATCTAGTATATGCTCTGCCTGCCTGCTTGGCTAACATTTAAGATTGAGTGAATAGAGATTGGGATACGGTTGGTGTAATAAGCAAGAAAATATATCTTTCTAAAGAATGATATAGTTTCCTAAATTCTGAAGGTGTATCATATAATGTGCTCATAATATTTAATTTTATTTCCTTTTAACTTCCCCCTTGATGCTGGACATGCCCACTATCTGGAAAGTCTTGAGGGGAGGGTGCTGCTGCCATGGCCCATGGCTAGACGTTACACCTCTGGTGCTGCCCATGTGGAGCCACTAGTACAATTTTTTCCAGGGCCGCTTTTTGTTCCCAGTCCGTCCCTGCATACAAGTATATATCATACCCCGGGAGGCCCAGTGAGATGCTAACAGCATCTCAGGGCTGCGATCGCTTCTGCCTGATTGACAAGCAGAGGCGGTTGCGAGGTGGGAGGGGGCGTGCCTAACGCCGTTGGTGGGGTGCGGTCCGGACAACGCAGGTGTGTCCGGACTGTTGCGGGTGCAGCCCGCGACGACTGCGTGATGTCACAAGCAGCTGCTGCGACCCATCTGCACAGGCAGGGAGCTACTCGCCGCTGTGCCATGCTTTTGCACCCTTGTGGGAGAAGAAGGGGGGATGGTAGGGCCTGGCATGTGGGGCGAACTAGCCCTGTGCTGGGCGTTCCCCCGCATGTCAGAGCAACTGATCGTAGATGTTCTAAATGTAGCACATCTGCGATCAGATCAAAATCACCCCCTTGTCTGCTATCAAATTCTCTGTTTCTTTGTTATTAACAGAATAATAGCCAATTCTTGTTACACAGCAATAAAACAAGGTCTGTTTAAATGGGAATGCACCCAGCACTTCAACCTGATGTGAATTTAGAGGCTTGCTTGGATAGATTATTGTTTTAAAAATTAAGTTTTTAAGTAGTAATTGTTATATAAAAATGTTTCTCAATGCAAAAACAGGAACAAAAGATGTAATGGATAGCATAGAGGACTGCACCTTCCTACTGCCTGCAATCTCCTGGCAGCCGGTAAACATAGCTTAACTTTGAGTCACAGACCTGTAAAATAAATACAACCTTAAAAGTATTTACTGTCTGTATCTATCAATCATATGATCTCATTAGTAGAGTCAGTTTATGTACGCTCTTTATTATATTATTTTAGTAACTTGTGTTAGAACATTTGCAGGTGTATTCTAAATGATGCCAAATAATCATAACCTGCAAATGTTACAAGATGAAATACATACATACTGTACAAACTGACCTTTGTTTTACAGAAGAGCTATATTAAAGCCTTTAGCTCAATCTATAATCACATTTTTTTGTTTCTTTGAATGAAAAGTAAGTGAAGCCTACTCTCCATGAAAACTTAATTTGTCGTAACAGTCAGAATCTCCCTGTGGCTTTCAAGAACTCATGCTCAGCTATACATACATTAAGCTTACCAATTAGCTTTTGGGCTGGCTAGGTGTCAATGCCCCTCCCCCAAACAGTCTCTTCCAGTGAATAGAATGTACATAAGGGAGGGGCATTGACTGGAACCTAAACTGCTTTAAACAGGCCTAGCAATAAGTGGAAAAAGGAAATCAGTGCAGGATCACTAGAGTCATAAGAAACCTTGTAGATCTGGTCAACAGGACCTCCTAAGGACATGGCCATCTTAATGTATAGGGCCACTGGGTGAATGCTCAGTGTCCTATGATTCTAGGTGTCTTTGAGCAGGTGAGGGCTGCCTCCGGAGCTTCTTGGGAGGCAGGTAGAGAATGTTGCCTGTAGGGTCCTGTTGAGTGTCTGATTGGCCGGCTATCAATTGTTCTAATGTGTAGCCGGCCTTAGGGCTTCACCCCCTCTTTTCCTCTATTCCTATGTATATTAACTAAGCTGCCTCTGCAGCCACTTATTACTGGCTGCATGGGACTTTGTATGTGGGGACTCACCCCCTCTTTAGTCATTATATTGGGCTCTTAATGCTTCCCTCAAGTTCTTTTTAATAAACACTCTCTCCTCTTCATATATGGGCTCTTTGAGCTTGCTTTGTGTGGTATTTCCCCCTCACAACATAATTGGATGACTCTGCCTCTACTACAATTTAGTGTACCAGGGACCCCAGTTCCTTCTTCGTTGGCGCCTGGCTGAGATGTCACCTCTGTTATCACTGACAGGTATCACCACAAGTTAAGGATGGCCATCGATAATTAACAACTATTGATGGTTTGCTACTGATGATTTATGTCTTTTCCCCTGGCACCAATTCATGGAGCTTAGCTCCACCCAATGTGGCCCTTAAAGCCTCCCCACCACTTTTGATTGGCCCAGTGAGTAATAGAGCAGGGAAAGCCACCGGTGGGTGAAACTATCGATGGTTCCCCATCATAAATGTTAACTATCAATAATAGCATTGATGGTTAACCCACTGATAGCCATTCCTACCACAGCTCTATGTCTCACTTCATCCCCCTGGCAGGGCAAATCACACTGAACTATATCACTACACCTCTGTCTTCATTAACAGATCATTCACAAAGCACAGTATCACTCCAACTACTATCTTAGGGGGTACATACTAATGGTAGTTTTTACAGATCAAAGTGAAGGACAATGCTGTGAAATGTGAGGATTGGAAAAACTTTAAGTGATATGGTGCTAGGAGAGTGTTATGTTATTGTTGTTATAATTTCTATTATTATTATTATCATCATCATCATCATCAATAACTTATATAGCAGCAGCATATTCTGTTGCACTTTACAGTTAGGAACAATATAGTGTTAAGACAAGACTGGGTAATAACAGACAAAGATGTAAGATGGCCCTGTTCGCAAGCTTACAATCTATAGGGAAATAGGCATTGATATACAAGTTTAAGTTATACATATTGCATATTGGTCCAGCCAGATAGCAGAAGTTCTTGGTGGGCTGTATGATCCAGTCAGGGTCATTACTGTTTGTTTTGTGAACCCGGAGTTTATGTAAAGTCTGTGCGGGTAACTGGAGGACTATGTGTAGGATAGGCTGGTCTGAGTAAAACAGTTGATACGTAAAGATAAATGCGGTAGCTGCAATCCCTGACTGGGAATTGAACCCTGGTCTCAGCAGAGAGAGCCGTTTCCTGACCACTGGAACACCAGGGACTTTGGTGTTTGACTGCTAAGCTAAAATACACTCCCCCATAGGCGGGGATTAGTTGATCGCACCAGCAGCAAAAAGTTGCTGGCTCCGATCAACTCGGAATGACCACTTCAAACCGAAATGAAGTGCAACCAGACTGGAACTGGACATGAGTGCAAAGGTACAAAGGATTGCAGGTACTAAGACAATATCTGTTAGTTCTGGGAAGCTCAGCTACTAGGCTCACACACTGAGCTGTGTGTCTCATGGGACTGGCAGATTCTGAAACTCAGCTCTCCTTACTTATGCCCCTTGGTCCTTTATGATTGGCAGATAGAGTCAGGTGATTCAGGGAGTCTGTCTGGCTCAGGAGTGGATGGATCATGGTCATGTGATCAGAACCTGTCACAACAGTACTCTAGGTTAGGCTCTGATGTGGATTGAGGCCTAGCAGGCCGGGAAAAACTGAAACCTAAACACCAGGAAGCAGAGCATTATGGAGAATCAGATGCTGAACAGAGGAATTCTCACACAGGTGATTTGATTAGGAGTTTACACTGCAGCATGTATGCTGAACTGTGAAGCAGGTGCAGCTTTACAGAGTATGCTCTACAGAGCAGATGCAGGCTTGCAGGAAATACTGAGGTAAGTCATGGAACATGAGTGATTTAGTCAGGATTGTGACAGTCTCACAGGAATGATGGCCAAGGGTCAGCGGCATGTGAAAGTCAAGACAGAGAAAATATGTTACTGTATGTATGGACTGTAAAGAAGGGATGTAATTGGGTAGGATAGTTTATGGAGGCTATGTCGGTGATTCTGGAATTTGATAAGCTTGCCTGAAGATGTGAGTTTTAAGAGAACACTTGTAAGTTTAGAGACTAGAAGAAAGTCTTATTGTGCATGGGAGGGCATTCCACAGAGTAGGTGCAGCCCAAATACAGTCCTGTGACCATGAATGAGAGTAGGTAATTAGTATGTATAAGAGGCACAGATCTTGTGCTGATCAGGAAGATTTTTTGCGATAGATGAATAAATATATGTGGCATGTGGGTATAGTTTGGTTTGGTTAATAGTCTTATGTGTGAGTAAAAGGATTTTATATTGAACATGTTAGTATACAGGTAATGAATGGAAGTACTGACAGAGCAGAGCAGCAGATAGTGAACATTTAGCGAGGAAGAACAGCATTCAAAATGAATTGTACTGGCGAAAGTCTGTTTTGGGGAACAACAGTAAGGAGACTATTGCAATAATGAATGCGGAAGATAATGAGTGCTTGAATTAGCATTTTAGCAGTGTCTGGTGTAAGATATGGCCATATTCTGAGTATGTTTTTTTTAGATGTATGTAACAGGTTTGGAAACAGATCTATTGTGGAGTACAAAGGACAGAGTCAAAGATGATACCTAGTCAGTGAGCTTGTGGGATTGGGTTGATTGTTAAGTTATCAACAGTGATAGAGATAGGTTGGAAACTACTATTGGCCTTTGAAAATGTTATTCTGTTTTAGAAAGATGTAGTGAAATGACGTCTGTGGACATGGCCCAAGGTCATGTCCTTGTCATTCCATGGATCTGCAATTCCCATATTGTCTGTGGCAGCAGGAGATGTAACTGTAGGGAACTCTGGGGCCCATTTATCAGCAAGTGGTTGATATTTAAAACTCATTGTATATGATAAATAGTGCTCCAGACAATCGGTTCCCAAGCAATAAGTTTTAAATAGCTAAAACTCATTGATAAATGGACCCCTCTGATTGATGTGAAAATCGCTAGAACCAGCTATTTGCATTATTTGTGAAGTCTACCTTCCAAGAACCACTGAAAATTCTCCTGCTTGGTTTATCTATGTATATAGGGGTTGATTTAACAATGAGTGATATTCTTGTTATCACTTGCTACAAATGTTACATGATACTCATACCATTCAGCTCCTGTTGTTTTTCAATCACATGACAGGAGCTGATTGGCTGGAGCATCATTTCAAATTCAGGACGAATGACAACAAGAATATCACTCATTGTTAAATATGCCCCATAATATCAGGCTGAAATTATGAGCTCCAACTGAAGTGCAATGACGATAAACAAGAACATTGCTTATTCAATCAAACTTATTTATCTTGTTTATGCAAAATATATATTAATATATTAAATCTATTAAATCTATTAAATCTATTAATCAAGTGAGAAGCTCACAACATACCATACCACATTTGGTTACACTCCAATTCCCCCAAGACCCGGGTAAAGGAGTGTTACAGGAGTTGTCCATTTTGGATACATATTCTTTGCTGCATGATCAAACGAATGATTTTTTCTGAACTTCAACATTTTCTTTGTGTGGGTACTGCATAACTAACTAACTAACTAACTAACTAACTAACTAACTAACTAACTCACTAACTAAATATTGTTATATATGACCAGTCCCCAAATGTGCCAACGTTCAGCACACGGGACTGTTCCTAAAAATTAATATAGTTTATTAACATAGCTATAAATGTTACATATGAAAAGTGATGATTTGCCTCAATGGTCATGTTGTCTCTTTACGATGATTTAACATGTCACTGGCAAGTTTCTTTACAACACGTACTATAAGTACCACACCAAAAATTAAACATTACTGTACATTTGTTACATAAAAAGATGTAATGGAATTTTTTTGGTAAATGTGAATAAAGCTATTTGTAGTGATAAACACTAAGGGGGATATTTAATTGTTTGAAAAGTCAGTTGGGTGTCTGTTTTTTCCTATCTAATAGACAGGAAAAAACACACCCAACCGACTTTTCAAACAATTGAATTCCACCCATGGCGTGATGATAATGCCACATATAACATGTGCAAGGTCTTACTCCATATAGGTCACTGTAAGTGATTTGTGTAATCAATAAGTAAAGTCTAATTGTATTTGTCTGCAAATTACACTCCTCCATTTATGCATATATTCTGTAAACTTCTGTCTGCACTTGTATGAACAAGCCCTTACTGTACATGAGCCCCTTTCTGTGAGCAAGATGCGTTAAACTCTGCAATTTCTCATTTGCATTTGTTCGCTTTTTGAACATATACAATGCAAAAATATGCAAGGCACGCTACACCAACTAGCACTGCTCTCAGCCCCACTATGTCCAGCAATGACCTACAGTATATGTTGAGCACACAAGGTCCAACTGAATGTTAAATTAAACATTGCGGGCCCTATTTAATAATGAGTCTTATTACCAGTGATAAAGTTAACCCCAGGAAAGGGCACCCTTTGCTTAACCAAGTTCAAGCACGCATTCAGTCAGTCAGCATCAGGTTCATACACGGCTGCAGCCAGTGACCAGTCAACAAATTAACATTTGTAATAACTAGCCACGTGTGTTCAGTGAGGAATAATAGTGCGGAGCTGATTTATTTCCTGAAAACATTACATTATAACGAGGTACATATTTGCATACAGTGGTGTAGCTTCCTTACACAAAACATAATCCTATTGGTTAATGATCTCTTTAATTCTATTGGTTAACATACTTTTCTTATCCTGTTGGTTAATAAACTCCTATCTTCTTAGCAACGCTATAATTCCTATTTGCGGTTTTATGTGGGGCAACAGGGGACTTTTGCTAAACTCATAACCTACATATGTCTGGTCCTGTTTTCGCACCTGTTATACCGCAAACTGACAAATACCTTTGAAGCCTTCACATTTAGCTGCTGACAATATATTTCTGCAAGGAAAGTATATCTTAGATAAAGGTCATAGCTTCACAATATGGGTTCAAACAAAGTACAGGTCTGTACTTTTCCTGTGTCAGCTCTAAGCTGAAAAACAATTTGAAACAGCTTGTAAGATGTCAATTATAAAATGGAGTCCTATGAACAAATATGGCTTCCATCTTTATCAACTTCCCCTCTTTGTTTCTAATTTTAATTTACCCTTCCTTTACCTGGTCATTGATTCTATAGGGACACCTACTTTCACGACTGGTGTACCATAAGGGCACTCCAGGCATGGGCTAGTCCATTCAACATCCCTATGCTCGGGTAGAACCAATGTTCCCTATCCTCTTATTCCTAACCACAAGAGAAAGTTTACAAAAGAGAAGCGGTTTCTCAAGATGAGATTATTATAATGTTCATAGTCCTTGAAAATGTTTATAACTTCATATTGTGACAGCAATGTTCCTTTAGATCACATCATCATAGCAATAGGGACAGCTGGAAGCTTCTGTGTATCTGGTGTGGCAGGTATCACAGTAAAATGAAGTGGAGTTGTATATGGTGGTGTCTCCCAGAAGTTCCAGATAAATCGGTTGTGATTTTCCAGTTTCAGAAACACCTCGGACAGAAAAAGATCTTTGTGTAAGTATCTTTTGTATTATCCACATAATAATCTTTACAACAATATAGATTACTAATAGCAAAGCAAGCATTTTGGCAATAATGGATAATATTCCTGCTATCCATCCTCCTATGCCCTGGAACCAGTTGTTTGGATTTAACCATGAAAGCCAAGAGAAGTATGAGTCTGGAATTACACTGGTGTAGTTATGGTCAATAGCGAACTGATTTTTTTAACTGTATTACTTCATTCATCTTTTCATCAATAATATCTTCTGGGTTAGTATCATTAGTTATATAAGTAGAACACTTAACTCCATATGCAGTTTGTAATGTGACACAATAGCCTGCAGACGCTGCTGTAAAGTAATCCAAAATCATGCGGTGCTGAATAAGTTCTGTTCGGACCGATTGGAGCTAATGTCCAATATACCTAAAGGTACTATCATATATTTCAGTGATATTGTCAATTATATTCCCCAAGGCCTGGATCATTTTCTGATTTGCAGTGGATCCCCACGTACCAAATGTAATTATGTTTCCAAAACCCAATCCCAGTTTGTAACCTGTATTTAGGGTAAAGAGATGCTTATATTTTTTGCTTATTGTCTTGACTTCACGTTTGGTCAACTTTTGGCCTGGGGGTGTTACCTCGGATGTAAATTGTTCTTTCATATCCTCATGATCTAATGTAACTACATCAGGAATGAGTGTACCTATAAAACATATTCCAAAAGCATTGTACGATAACCATTTATAAGCCCGTCTACCACAGATGTAATAGATCCCACTAGGTAAAGTGTATGGCTCATCCCACAATGCATATATTATTGCTTCGTTCAAGAGGTCACAAGGATATTCCTCTCCAAATTTCCTTTCCTGAAATCGGTCCCATGCTTCAGAGACATTTACCCCTACCATTTTTGCTATTATGGCCCAAAAGTATTTTGGATTATCTATATCTAATATATGTGTACAGCCTGTGGTGGCCCCCAAGAATTTTATTCCAGTAAGATCAGTCCCTTCATTAGGTTCCCATCCTGCCCATCGTTTGGCTGTTTCTTCTCCTACGGATTTATTTATACACACTACCTGTTGTTCTTTAGTAAAATGATAACTTTTTACTATTAAAGCTGGAGCTTTGGTCATATCATAAGGGGGTGCAGTGTGTTTTCCACAACCACGATTTTGGACCATGTCATATGTGATGGGCACTGGGACAAATCCTACATTTCCTTGTCCTCTTGGGACATGACTGCAAATCCAACAATCTGTGAGGTTTGCACCTTTACCCAGTAATGTATGGTAGGTATCGAGAGGGTGTGTATGTACCGTGTGCGAGGGGTCACCCTTGCACCACTCTTCGCATGTTGCCTCTGAATTAGGCCCACAATACCTACAAATACACTCTTCTACTGCTGTCTTTTGCTTACAGTTGTTCCTTATTGTACTCACTGATCTGCGTCTTCTAGGTTTATATGCATTTACTGGAGTATTTGGTGAAGTCATAACAGTAGACATTTCTGATAAAATAGGGAGGATTACTGATTCATTTATATTTCCCTTTGTGTCATTACCCTTGGTATGGTTACCATCTATGGACCTGTCACGTGACTCCTCATAATAGTATGGATCAAGTATTAATGACCATATAAGGATAACCATGCCAACAATAAGAACTGAATAACACATTATACATGCCCACAGACCCATGTCTGGTCTGGCGCTTATGAGATGATATCTGTACATTCTGATTGTGTATCGTGATTGGATAATACTTCCTTTGTCACTTTCTTGCAATGTGATGCATGTACCCACGAATCCCTTCCACACAATTTGACCAACGTGGCTGTCGTCAACAGGACTTGGAATGGACCTTCAAATCTGGGTTCTAGAGACTTTCTTACGTGTTTCTTACTGACCACCCAATCACCTGGCTTCAGTTCATGCGTTTCCTGTGACTTATTAGGATCTGGAATAGAACCAAAAACTTTGTTGTGCATTTTGGTTAGTTGCTGTTGTATATGTATTACATACTGAGCTAAGTCACCATGCTCATGTTGCAATTGTTGAGGAAAATAACAACCTGTCCTAGCTGCAGTACCAAAAAGAATTTCATACGGTGTTAACCCATGCTTTCCACTGGGAGTATTTCTGACTGAGAAAAGAGCTATGGGCAAGCATTCTAACCATGTTTTACTTGTTTCTGCCACTAATTTCTGTAGCTTTAAGTTTAGGGTATAGTTCGTGCGTTCCACGTGACCACTGCTTTGGGGGATGATAAGCCGTGTGGAAGGCCTGGGTAACCTCTAAATCAGATAAAATTTTGCCCAATATCTCTCCTGTAAAATGAGTACCTCTGTCACTTTCAATAACTTCAGGTACTCCAAACCTGAATATTACTTCTTGCATTAGCTTCTTTGCAACTGTCTTGGCATTTGCTGCTCTACAAGGCCAAGCTTCAACCCAATTTGAGAATAGGTCTTTGCACACAAGTACATTTTCATACCCAGAACATTTAGGTAACTGGATAAAGTCTATTTGTAATCTCTGAAAGGGGTAGCAAGTTTGTGGGGTACTTTTTGCTGGTACCTTCACAACCTTTCCTGGGTTGTGTAGAGCACAAGTTACACACCCTGCAACATAAGCCTGTGCTGCTTGTGTGAAACCTGGTGCTACCCAATGCTGGTTTAGAATCCTCACCATTGCATCTCTGGATTGGTGAGTTTTTCCATGCAATATTTGTGCTAAGACTGGGTAAAGTGAGCGTGGTAAACAGATACAGTTTTCCACCATCCATCTGTCACCGTGTATTCGCCCACCTAATTTTTCCCAATCCTTTCTCTCCTTGCCTAAGGCCTGTGCTTGTAATTTGCACAATAACTGTAAGTCTAATGACTCTGGTGTGACAGTTAACATCACCTGAGTGTCTGGCAGAGGCTGGACTGCTGCAGCTTTTGCAGCCTGATCAGCTAGAGCGTTTCCTCTGACCTCTGCAGTATCCTCTTTAGTGTGCGCTTTGACCTTTATAACTGCTAATTTCTTTGGCAATTGAAAGGCAGCAAATAATGCCCTAATACAGTCTGCATGTTTTATTGGTTTTCCTGAAGAACCTATAAAATCTCTGCTCTTCCAGACAACTGCATAGTCATGGGCAATACCAAAGCAGTACCTTGAGTCTGTATAAACGTTAACTGTTTGACCTTCAGCATAAATACAGGCTGCTATCAGTGCCCTAAGTTCTGCCTCCTGCGCTGAACTACCTGATGGCAAGGGTTCCTTTATTAAGATGTCTGTTTCTGTGGTAACTGCAAAACCTGTATGAGGTTCCCCATCCACATAGTACCTGGAGCCATCCACAAATAAATGTAAATCTGCATTTAGTAGAGGATGTTCCTGTATTTCTGGTGTACTTGCGGTTTCAAGATTCATTAACTATACAATCATGTTCTTGATCGTGTATAGAAATTGAAAAATTTGATTGGTTTTCTGTGCCTGTCATTTCATCATCACTCGCACCATTCCCCTCTTTTGAAACCAGCGGCAATAATGTGGCTGGGTTCAAAGAAGTACAACGTTTGATAGTGACATTGGATGGTGTAAGCAATGCTACTTCATATTTGGTTAGTCTAGCAGCAGATAAATGTTTAGTCTGCGCTTGTTTCAGAATTTCAGTCACTGAGTGAGGCACCTGTACAGTTAAGGGATGACCCAGAACAATATCAGCAGCTTTGTCTAACAATAATGCTGCTGCTACTGACTTGACACATGTTGGTGCTGCCCCGTATGACTGGGTCTAACTGTACTGAGTAATACGCTAGGGGGCGCAGTTTGTCACAATGTACCTGCGTTAATATTCCTTGCGCATGGCCTGAAATTTCACAACAAAACAAATTGAAAGGCCTTGCATAATCAGGAAGTCCTAATGCTGGTGCTGATATTATGTCTGTTTTTAGCTGACAAAAAGCATCTAGCTGTTCTTGTGTCATGAGTAATGCACCTTGTGCATTTTGTCCCTTTAGGGCATCATATAACACTTGTAGTTTCTGTGATGCGCCTACAATCCACTCTCTGCAATAAGTGATCAGTCCTAAAAAGGATCTGAGCTGTTTAAGTGTCTGAGGAGGTTTAACTGACGAAATTACATTTCTCCTCTCTGTAGTAATGTGTTTAGCATTAGCAGAAATACAATGACCCAAAAATTGTATTTTGTCCTGTGCATACTGTAACTTGTCCTTGGATACCTTGCAATTCTTTCTGTGTAAAAATAATAACAAAGAATATGTATCCTGTTCACATTTCTGTCTGTCATCTGCACACAAAAGTAGGTCATCTACATATTGTATCAGTACTGTGGATGCATTTTCTGGTGGCCATTCCTGAAGGACCAATGCCATAGCCTCGCTAAATCCACTGGGACTTACTGCTCCTCCCTGAGGCAATCTTGTCCAGCAGTACTGTTGTCCGTTAAAAGTAAAGGCTAGCAGTAACTGACTATCCTCAGTAATGGGCACACTGAAAAATGCGTTGGCAAGATCGAGGACAGTGAATACTGTAGCACTAGTTGGAATCTGATTGAGAAGTGTGTGCGGGTTGGGAACAATAGGACTATCTATGATCATCCTCTTGTTGACCTCCCGTAGGTCATGTATAAGCCTATAAGAGGGCTTATCATTTATTTGGGAACGTTTTTTAATGGGAAACAGAGGCGTATTCCAAGGGGACCTGCAGGTCTTAAGGACCCCTGCCTTAACATAATCCCCAATTTGTTTCCCTATTGCTTCCACCTGTTCACTGTTTAGGGGATACTGTTTCATTTTAACTGGTTGTACATTGGGCTTCAATTTGATAGCCACTGGTGTTACTGGGAGTAAACCCACATCTACTTTGCTGCTTGACCACAGGTCCTGTGGTAATGTTTGAAGCAATTCAGGAAGCGAAGTACTCGGGGAGTCACACTCCTGAGATGAGACAAACATTTACGTATCATAAGCAATTCTTTGGTTGTCACAAGCATGAGTTGAAATCGACACAGTTCCATTTTTAAATATTATACAGGCTTCTAGGGCAGATAAAAGATCTGCTCCTATTAAGTTTACTGGGCAGTCCTCAGATATGAGAAACTGTGTGACAACTGATTTACCCTCTGGGCCAGAAACTTTTACTGGTTTGGATTTTTGTAGGAACTGTGTTTGACCATGTAAACCTGTAGCAGGTACTTGATCGACTGAAATTAGATTTTTGGGCACTAAGTCTTTCCTTATTACAGATCTGGCGGCCACGGTGTCCACCAAACACTTGATGGTTGGACCTCCATCAAGAGTTAGAGGTAAATTACATTGGGGTCCTGCCTTAGATACTCTGCAGGGAAATGTGGACACTCGGGGGCCGTGTTCCTAATCTGATTTGTGTTTATCTTGAGAATTGTGGCTGCTCTGAAATGGTTTCTGCAAATTGGCTTGCTGATTTTTCCATTTCCGACAGTCCTTTTTAAGATGACCCTTTTTATTGCAGGCAAAACACAGACCCAGTCTCCTTGCTGTTTCAGCAGTGGATCTGAATCTGTTATCAGAGCCCTGTTTGTGGGTATCCTGTTGGAATTTACCTGGTGCTTGTTGGACCAGATAAATAGTCCGTGGAGCTGACTTCTTTTTGTCAGCCTTTTCCTGATTATTATGTTCAATGGCACGCAAGATGGTGTTAGGGTCTCCTGCCCTGTGCTGCCACGTCGTCATGGCAACCGGGAGACAAGTGCTAGCGGAGTAACCTGAGCGCAGCTGATACTCCGGTTCGGGTCTTTTGCTGTGCAGTGGTTCTCTGTGCACGGCAGGGGATCCGGTGCTGGTTTTTGTGCTCACAGTCTGTGAGGTCTGAGTGGGGCGTGGACAGCACCTGCTTTATAAGGCCTCTTCTCAGGTTAAGCAGATGCTGCTGAATCTTTGTTGGTTAGTCAGTTCCTGAAAGTTAGCCAGTACTGTGTAGCTTTGTATTTGTTGTTGCTTACTGCAAATAGGCCTGGGGATTTGGTACTACACTCTGCCAATCCAGACCTAGCAGTAAGACTGGAGTCAGTCGTTTAACCTGCTGGGGTTCTTTTGCTACTCTGTGAACTTAGCAGGTTTGCGGCTGTATTCTCAGACTGCCTGCCTAAATCCTGTCTCACTGTGCAAGGTGTTCAGGTATTCAGTTTAGTGGCAGTAAGCTGAACCTGTGCACTGCAAGTGAGGATTAGGATTGTGGAGACTCTCCTTGTGTCTATCATTCCATCTCTGACCAAGGAGTTTACTGCCACACCCGTTGGTAACCCTTTAGGGTTTTGCTGTTGCCCTTAGCAACAGCATTTCGGGTTCTCTACGTATTAAAACACAACATCTTGCTTTTTTCATCTGAGCATTCCTAATAATAGGGAGACACCCAGTTTCTTAGCCTCTGGGCTTCTCTGTTCACGTTGTGTTTATTTTGTTACCCTATCACCTTCTGTGTACGTAATGTCATATTCCCCAGTCTGTCTGTGAGTTCATTTGTTTTGCATCCATAACAGTTCAGACACCAGTACATTCCTGCAGGCACTGGTGTGCATAACAGTTCAGACACCAGTACATTCGTGCAGGCACTGGTGTGCATAACATATTCAGCAGCCTAATACTCCTGTTGAAATTTTGTGGGAATATGGAGCATACCCCTCAAAATACGTTGCAACAGGTGGTCGATCAGGTGCAGGTCCTGACTCGACAATTTAATGATTTGTCAATTAAAATGCACACCTCCCAGGCCGCTGGCGGAACTCCCGCAGCAGCAGCACCTTCAGGGGTTAAGGAGCCGAAAGTAAATCTCCCGGATCGTTTTTCTGGAGATCGCTCGCAGTTCTTTTGTTTCAAGGAGAGCTGCAAGCTGTACTTCCGGCTTAGGCCTCAGTCTTCAGGGTCGGAAATTCAGCGGGTGGGCATAGTGATTTCCTTGCTACAAGGAGACCCACAGGTCTGGGCATATGGGTTGCAGCCTGACTGTCCGTCGCTTAAAAGTGTTGATGCTTTTTTTACGGCACTGGGCATGTTGTATGATGACCCTGACAAGACGGCCTCAGCCGAGGCTCAGATTTCGATCCTTAAGCAAGGGCGAAGGCCAGTTGAGGTTTACTGTACGGAGTTTCGGAGGTTGGCCCATGATACCCAGTGGAATGACCCAGCCCTGAGACACCAGTACCGAAGAGGTCTTTCTAACCAGATAAAAGACCAACTGGTACAATATCCCTTGCCTGATAGCTTGGATCAGCTCATGCAGTTATCCATCCGGGTGGATAGACGGCTGAGAGAGCGTAGGCTTGAAAGGGAGACCGAGGTTTCCTTCTTTCCCAAGGGAACCTCAGACTCTGAGAAATTTTCCGAGGAGCCTATGCAGATTGGGGCTACCCGCCTCTCCTCGCGTGAGAAGACGCGGAGGAGACAGCAGTGGTTGTGTTTGTACTGTGGGAATAAAGGTCATGTGGTAGTATCATGCCCAGAAAAGCCGGAAAACTTCAGGGCCTGAGGGTGATGGGAAATATCCTGTCAGGCCAGAAGTCAGAATTTCCCAAGAAGACTTTTATCATTCCGGTGACCTTGAAGATCCTCGGTCAAACTGTCAAGACTGAGGCCTTTGTGGACAGTGGGGCCGACGGGGTTTTTATGGACCGCCAATTCGCCCTGAAACACTCTGTTCCCTTAGTACCCTTGGCATCGGAAATTGAGATTTGTGGGTTAAACGGGGAACCATTATCCCAAGGTAAAATTACCTCTTGCACTAGCCAGATTTCTTTGTTTATTGGAGCCACACACTCTGAAAAATTGTCCTTTTATGTGACTGTCTGTACTTTTGCCCCATTGGTGTTGGGGTTACCCTGGTTAAGGGCCCACAATCCTCAATTTGACTGGGTCTCTGGGGAGATTCTTAGTTGGGGTACTGATTGTTTCAGGAGTTGCTTGAGCCTTCCAGTCAGGCTCTCGCAGCTAAGTTTGCCAGGATTGCCAGGGTGTTATGCAGATTTTGCGGACGTGTTCTCCAAAAAAGTTGCAGAGGTACTACCTCCCCATCGCCCCTATGACTGTGCCATTGATTTGTTGCCAAATGCTAAGCTTCCCAAGAGCAGGTTGTACTCCCTGTCACGTCCTGAGACTCAGGCTATGGCAGAGTACATTCAGGAGAACTTGGCTAAGGGATTTATCAGACCTTCACAGTCTCCAGTTGGGTCGGGGTTCTTCTTCGTGGGTAAAAAGGACGGTTCGTTGCAACCCTGCATCGACTTCAGGGAATTGAACCGTATCACGATTAAAAACTCATACCCACTGCCTCTCATTTCGGTCTTGTTTGACCAGCTTCGTACTGCCACCATTTTTTCTAAGATTGACCTACGCGGGGCGTACAATCTAATCCGAATAAGAGAGGGGATGAATGGAAGACTGCCTTTAATACCCACTCAGGGCATTATGAATATTTGGTGATGCCTTTTGGGCTCTGTAATGCCCCGGCAGTCTTCCAGGATTTCATGAACGATGTACTCAGGGAATATTTGGATAGATTCTTAGTTGTATACTTAGATGACATCCTAATCTTCTCCCATTCCCTGGAGGAACATCGGAAGCATGTACGCTTAGTCCTCCAGAAACTCAGAGACCACCGGCTTGGGGCGAAGCTGGAGAAGTGCGAATTTGAAGTTCAGCAAATCGCATTTCTAGGATATATTATCTCCCCAGAAGGTTTCCAAATGGAGGGTTCCAAGGTACAGGCAGTCCTGGATTGGGTGCAGCCCACTAGTTTGAAGGCGCTTCAGCGTTTCCTGGGCTTTGCAAATTTTTATAGACGATTTATCGCTGGATTTTCGTCTATAGTGGCGCCCTTGGTGGCACTCACTAAGAAAGGGGCGGATGTTGCTCACTGGTCTTGTGAGGCTAAAGCGGCTTTTGCCCGTCTCAAAAGGGCATTTGTCTCAGCCAAGGTGCTGCGACACCCAGATCCAGAGCGTCCTTTTGTGGTGGAGGTGGATGCCTCTGAGATGGGTATTGGGGCAGTGCTCTCTCAGATGGGAGTGTCTGATAATCGCCTTCATCCCTGTGCTTATTTTTCCCGTAAATTTTCGCCTGCCGAGATGAATTATGACGTGGGTAACCGGGAATTGTTGGCTATTAAGGATGCACTCGAGGAGTGGAGACACTGGCTTGAGGGGGCTAAGTTTGTGGTCTCAATTCTCACCGACCATAAGAATCTGGCATATTTAGAGTCAGCGAAGCGTCTCAATGCCAGGCAGGCACGATGGGCTTTGTTTTTTGCTCGCTTTAATTTTTTGATAACATATCGCCCTGGGTCAAAAAACATCAAGGCTGATGCGCTCTCGCTGAGTTTTGCTCCAATCCAGGAGACCACCGAGGAGCCGTTGCCCATTGTGTCCCCATCATGTATTAAAGTGGGCATTACCCAGGACCTCTTGTCATTAGTCCTTAGAGCACAGGAGCAGGCTCCTCCAGACCTTCCGGTAGGTCTTTTGTTTGTGCCTCCTAGGTTAAGACACCGAGTGTTCCTGGAATTCCATGCCAAGAAGTCGGCAGGTCACCCGGGTATTGCCAGAACTCGGGAGTTGCTATCTAGGGCGGTGTGGTGGCCCTCGGTGGCTAAGGATGTGGATCAGTGGGTTCGGGCATGTGACATCTGTGCCCGAAATAAGACTCCTAGAGGGGTTCCTGTTGGCCCATTACATCCACTCTCTATTCCATCTAAGCCATGGACCCACATTTCAATGGATTTTGTGGTGGACTTGCCCAAATCCTCGGGGATGACAGCCATCTGGGTTGTCGTTGACAGGTTTTCGAAGATGGCGCACTTCGTTCCACTGGTTGGGCTGCCATCAGCCAGACGCCTGTCTGAATTATTTATGCTGCATGTTGTGCGTCTCCACGGGTTGCCACTTGATGTGGTCTCTGACCGCGGATCCCAGTTTGTGGCCAAATTCTGGAGGGCATTTTGTTCCGATCTCCAGATTTCTGTCAGCTTGTCGTCAGGCTACCATGCGCAGTCTAATGGGCAGACTGAAAGGGTGAACCAGTCCTTGGAGCAGTTCCTCAGGTGTTATGTCTCCAAGTGTCAGACTGACTGGGTTGCTCATCTGTCCATGGCGGAGTTTGCCTATAACAACGCGGCTCACTCTGCTACAGGGATCTCTCCCTTCCTTTGTGTGTATGGGCATCATCCTAAGGCCAATTCTTTTGACCCCCTGGACTCCACGCCTGGTGGTTCCTCTGTGGTTTCTGTCCTTAGAGGTATTTGGAGGAAAGTGAAGAAAGCCCTTGTGTCTGTGTCATTAGTGACCAAAAGGGTTTTTGATAAGCGGAAAAGACCCTGCAGCTTCAAATTAGGAGACTTCGTCTGGTTGTCTACCAAGAATTTGAAGTTGAGACAGCCATCTCATAAGTTAGGCCCCCGGTTCATCGGCCCTTATAATATCACCAGGGTAATCAATCCGGTGGCATTTCAGTTAGACCTGCCCCGTTCTTTGGGTATCAATAAAACATTTCATTGTTCCCTTTTAAAACGGGCGATTAGTAATCCTCCTTCCAGTGGAAGACCTTCTCCTCTTCTGATACGTGGCCAGAAGGAGTTTGTTGTTGAAAGGATTCTTGACTCCAAGATGGTTCGGGGTCGGCTGTCATTTTTGGTGCACTGGAAGGGGTATGGCCCGGAGGAGCGGTCGTGGGTGCGCAGTTGTGATCTTCATGCCCCCAGACTGATACGCTCTTTCTTCTCGCAGTTCCCCGATAAACCCGGTGGTAGGGGTTCTTTGACCCTTCGTCAGAGGGGGGGTACTGTTAGGGTCTCCTGCCCTGTGCTGCCACGTCGTCATGGCAACCGGGAGACAAGTGCTAGCGGAGTAACCTGAGCGCAGCTGATACTCCGGTTCGGGTCTTTTGCTGTGCAGTGGTTCTCTGTGCACGGCAGGGGATCCGGTGCTGGTTTTTGTGCTCACAGTCTGTGAGGTCTGAGTGGGGCGTGGACAGCACCTGCTTTATAAGGCCTCTTCTCAGGTTAAGCAGATGCTGCTGAATCTTTGTTGGTTAGTCAGTTCCTGAAAGTTAGCCAGTACTGTGTAGCTTTGTATTTGTTGTTGCTTACTGCAAATAGGCCTGGGGATTTGGTACTACACTCTGCCAATCCAGACCTAGCAGTAAGACTGGAGTCAGTCGTTTAACCTGCTGGGGTTCTTTTGCTACTCTGTGAACTTAGCAGGTTTGCGGCTGTATTCTCAGACTGCCTGCCTAAATCCTGTCTCACTGTGCAAGGTGTTCAGGTATTCAGTTTAGTGGCAGTAAGCTGAACCTGTGCACTGCAAGTGAGGATTAGGATTGTGGAGACTCTCCTTGTGTCTATCATTCCATCTCTGACCAAGGAGTTTACTGCCACACCCGTTGGTAACCCTTTAGGGTTTTGCTGTTGCCCTTAGCAACAGCATTTCGGGTTCTCTACGTATTAAAACACAACATCTTGCTTTTTTCATCTGAGCATTCCTAATAATAGGGAGACACCCAGTTTCTTAGCCTCTGGGCTTCTCTGTTCACTTTGTGTTTATTTTGTTACCCTATCACCTTCTGTGTACGTAATGTCATATTCCCCAGTCTGTCTGTGAGTTCATTTGTTTTGCATCCATAACAGTTCAGACACCAGTACATTCCTGCAGGCACTGGTGTGCATAACAGTTCAGACACCAGTACATTCCTGCAGGCACTGGTGTGCATAACAGATGGTGAGCATCACATCTGGAGCCAATGTCCCTTTACGGTACAATTCTTCCTTTAGGGCGGGGGATAGGCCATTAAGGAAGGCAGTCTTGAATACTCTAATGTCTCTAAGCTCTGTCATATTAAAGCCTTGATCAGTATGCCGTCTGTGCATGATATCATAGTACTGCTGTACTGATTCTGTTTTATTTGGTCTGTGTTCTTGTGCTGCTGGTTCTTTCTCTACCAAGTGATTACAGAAAAGTTCACATTTTGCTACCCACGTCTGGCCAGAAGCACAAGCTTTGCGCTCATTTTCAGCAGGTATAGCAAGTGCTGCACCTGGAGGGTTAGGCTGCATTTGCTCTATTTGACTTGCAATCAGATCTCCTGCAGAGGCTTTTGTTACTTCATCTAGATCTAGCCATGTAGCATTATAAATTGTTCTTAATCTTTTAACCTGCCTAAGAAATCCCATGGGTTGAAGTTTAACATCTGGCATGTCATTGACTATTGTTAACAGTTCTGTATTTGTCCATGGCTTGTACCATGATGTGGTTCTGCGCCGCTCTGCCTGCGCTTTATTACCATTCACAGCTGCTACAGCCGGTGTGATTGAATCCTGTGTACATACCGGATACAATCCGTAGGGGAATGATCCCTCGGGTACAATATATGCTGGAGGTGCAGATGCCAGGCTAGAGACCACACAAAAAAATATTTTTAAGTAATGGCAGCCATTCACTGATAGATTTCCTAAACCTAACAGATTTTCTAACATTTGGTCCTTCACAGGGTTTACATTTGTAAGACCAGGGTGTCTGACAAACTGGGCATATTGTGTCATCTGGTGGGTTACAATGTCCACAATTTGGACATGCCCAGTAAGGATACCCTTTGGTTTTCTTGGGACCTCTATGTATCATTGTGTCCTGTCTTATTGTGTCTACATCTTCCCACTTATCCAAACTTATTAGGGACAGTTGTTCCTGAATTTGGTCTGCCTCTTCTAACTCTTTTTCATACTGAAGTAATTCAGCTGTGTCAATCCACAACTCAAGCCTACACTCCAGTTTATTATCCTTCACATATCTCCCATAGGTTACTCTAATTTGTTTCAACCTATCCGGGTCTAGAATGCCATCAGTAGTCACTTCTGCCCGTTGAAACAATCGTCTCATACCCTTCAAGCATTGCTCACCATGTACCTTCTTCATAATGTCCATGGCACTCCGAGGTGCTTCATCCGAAGGATAAGTATTTGTATTTCCCATTCTTATGGCCAGTAAGAATTCAAAATCCGGGAAATATCAGTAGCCTGGATCTAACGGATCCTCAGAGATACAACTGTGAGGATAATTGCCTGGAACAGAGGTGATTTGTAACCAATTTTTACCTATGTCACTATCTTTTGGAATGAAATGACATCGCATCAATATGAACACATCATCTGGGTTTTCTCTATTTTCCCAAACCCCTTCTTCTGCTGAGTACACTACTGCTTTTTAAACAAATGGATGTCCCTCCCCTAACTTGTGTATGATTGCTATGCAGACACAATCCTGACAGGACATTTAACTTGCATTTATTGTTTGCACCAGTCTGTGGTTACAGCTCACGGAAGAGAGAGAGAAAAAAAGTTTTAAACGGCTTCCGTTCCTGATTTTTTTTCTTAACTCTGTATGCTATAATTTTTAAAGCGACAGGACGTGCTTTATGGTACTAACAAGGTATGCAAGTCAGATGCAATGATATTCTACTGTGAGTACAACTTAGACTCTTATATTGTGTGCAATATACTGCTCTGAATCTTTTAATTCAGTAAGTATATCTGACCACTTCCTTCCAATGTCTCTTACTGTAGGAATGAAATGGCAACAAATTGGTGCGAAAATGTCAAATCCTTCTTCCCAAGGTTCAGAAAATAGGGGAGATTCTCCTGGACTACAAATATAATGTAAATAAAATGTTTGATCGTGGTGTGCCTTTACTAAAAGTACTACACACTTACCCAGGGGACAAGTTTGTTTCATAACTCTGAGTTCTTTCTAAAGTCTCCCTACACTAATTTACATTTATACTGCTGTAACAATGACTTAATCTACGTTCTAATTCTCTTTATAAGACAAACTAGACAGTGTTCCAGCCCTCAAATGCCACATGGGTCACTTGAGTATGCGTATAGGACCGCTACCGCACCGGATCACCTGACCAGACTCATTGGACGTTTTAACTACACCACTCCAATCGCCTGTTATTTGAGGTATACAGATCAAGTTCACAGGTCCCAGGAGTCACTACCACCAGTGAAGGCAGCTGTAACAACATCCAGTTTAACAACCCGTCAGTTGATTATGTATACACACTCTAAATACTCAGGATAAATTCACACTCACATTCATTAATTCATACGCCTTTGTAACATATATAAGCACATATAAGCAAGAGATAGAATGAAAATGAGAAAAATCTGTTTACTGAGTGAACTTTGCGCACGCAATCCCGATCCCTGTCTCCCAGCGGAACAGAGTGGACAGTTAGCAGGAATGAGAGTCTACAGAGAAATATCTCTACGTACCATGCATGGGTTTTGAGTCTCAGTCCAGGAACCGTCCGCCCAGTCATCCGCTGTTCAACAGGTGATGTGGGATCTCGGTGGAACCTCCATATGATAAAGGTAACCCCAGGAAAGGGCACCCTTTGCTTAACCAAGTTCAAGCACGCATTCAGTCAGTCAGCATCAGGTTCATACACGGCTGCAGCCAGTGACCAGTCAACAAATTAGCATTTGTAATAACTAGCCACGTGTGTTCAGTGAGGAATAATAGTGCGGAGCTGCTTTATTTCCTGAAAACATTACATTATAACGAGATACATATTTGCATACAGTGGCGTAGCTTCCTTACACAAAACATAATCCTATTGGTTAATGATCTCTTTAATTCTATTGGTTAACATACTTTTCTTATCCTATTGGTTAATAAACTCCTATCTTCTTAGCAACGCTATAATTCCTATTTGCGGTTTTATGTGGGGCAACAGGGGACTTTTGCTAAACTCATAACCTACATATGTCTGGTCCTGTTTTCGCACCTGTTATACCGCAAACTGACAAATACCTTTGAAGCCTTCACATTTAGCTGCTGACAATATATTTCTGCAAGGAAAGTATATCTTAGATAAAGGTCATAGCTTCACAATATGGGTTCAAACAAAGTACAGGTCTGTACTTTTCCTGTGTCAGCTCTAAGCTGAAAAACAATTTGAAACAGCTTGTAAGATGTCAATTATAAAATGGAGTCCTATGAACAAATATGGCTTCCATCTTTATCACCAGCGGCAAAGTAGCACAGTGATACTAACAGATATGCCATTGGTATTTAACGTTACTTATCTCTCCGGTGCGGTCCAGCGACTCACCCTTCTCTGTCGCTGTTAAATGGGGCCCTAAATAGGGAAGTTTTATTTCATTTAGCCACAATCTAGTGGGAATATTCCATAGTAAAAATTACATTAGTTTAATATGTGCCTTAAATACAACTAAACTAACATTAAAATGATACATTCTTCATAAATGACTGCTATGACAACCGTTGTGTAATAACTCTGTTGCCTTGACATGGAAAGCTTCTGCAATGTTCTCTCTCTATAGGCTGTGTTCTATTCTATAGTATGTAGAAATGAAAAAAAAAAACTATTGGAAACAGAGACTCCCAATTTGCGACAACTGTTTTTGTGTCTGTTAAATTGGCAAAACAACTAAAGCGGTTTTTCTTTGAGAATGTAATTTTAATACTCAGAAAAATGTTTATTTCAAATCCTTTTAGTTCTTAAACCAGTAACTTGTGCATCAATTTACGAAAAACAAAACAATAGGTACATTATCGGAAATCATTGAGGGAGCTGCAGCAGATAAACGTCTGAACATCTGGTTGTTAAATTAAGCACATTTTATTTAATTTATCACATAAATACAATGTTTTCGTTAGTTGATGTTTTGATCATAGACATTGATTTTGTACTTAGGGGTCTATTAATGAAGCGGTGAAAAGTGGAGAAGTGAGCCAGTGGAGAAGATGCTCATGGCAACCAATCAGCATTGAAGCAACATTTATAATTTGCATATTATACAGTTGTACAGAGCAGCTTATTGGTTGCCATGGGCAACTTCTACACAGGCTCACTTATCCACTCTTTTCACTGCTTCATGAATAGATCCCTAGGTGTGTAAGAGGCACTACTACTGTGTGGGCATTACATGAGGGGCACAACTACTGTGTGGGCATTGTGTAAAGGGTATGGCTACAGTGGGCATTGTGTAAGGGGCACTCCTACTATTGACATTATATAAAAGGCACTCCTACTAAGGGCATTGTATAAGCGGTAGGACTCCTGTGTGGGTAATGTATAAGGGGCACGACTACTGTGTGGGCATTGTGTAAGGGGCACAACTACTGTGTGGGCATTGTGTAAGGGGCACGACTACAGTGGGCATTGTGTAAGGGGCACGACTACAGTGGGCATTGTGTAAGGGGCACGACTACTGTGTGGGCATTATGTAAGGGGCACAACTGCAGTAGGCTTTGTGTAAGGGGCACAACTACTATGTGGGCATTGTGTAAGGAGCACAGCTACAGTGGGCATTGTAAAAGAACCACAGTTACAGTGGGCATTGTGTAATGGGCACAACTACTGTGGGCATTGTGTAAGAGGCACTATTACTATGGGCATTGTGTAAGGGACACTGCAACTATGGGCATTGTGTAAGAGGCACGACTACTGTGTGAGCATTGTGTAAGGGGCACAACTACTGTGGGCATTGTGTAAGGGGCACAACTACTGTGGGCATTGTGTAAGGGGCACAACTACTGTGGGCATTGTGTAAGGGGCACAACTAGTGTGGGCATTGTGTAAGGGGCACAACTACTGTGGGCATTGTGTAAGGGGCACTACTACTGTGGGCATTGTGCAAGGGGCACAACTGTTGTGGGCATTGTATAAGGGACAGTACTATGGGCAATGTGTGTAAGTGGCACTAGACACAGAATGAAAGGAGATGGAGGCTAAAAGACACAGTGAAGGGGGCAGGCTGTGAGACACGGAGTGAAGGTTTGGAGGCTGAGAGACACAGAACGAAGGTGGACAGGCTGAGAGACAGAGTGAAGGGTGTGAGTCTGAAAGACACAGATTGAAGGGGGGCATGCTGAGAGAGAGTGAAAGGTGGGAGGCAGAGATGCACAGAGTGAAGTGAGAAGACAGAGACACAAAGTGAGGTGGACTGTGAGAGATGCATGGCAGGGAGACGCAGGCGGAAGATGATGGTGTGGATGAGAGACAACACAGGGAGAGGATAATGGCGTGGCTGAGAGATGATTCAGGGAGGGGAGGAGATGGTGTGGCAGAGAGACGCAGGTGGGAGATGAGGGTGTGGCTGAGAGACACAGGGAGGAGAGGTGATACAAGTCTGGTTGAATCTCTGTTGCATGATGATGATCTTGTTTATATTCCTACACAAACAGGCATCTTCTGGACTATGTAATTTCCTTCATGAATAGTGATTACCGACTGAAGACATCGTCTGCCCAGGGAGGACATTTTTTCAGAGGTTCCTCGTGAGCAACCACCATATAGGTAAGGTGCATATGGAATGGAAAGGAATACTCCCAGAGTGATGAGAGACAGGTATTGTGTCACGCTGACACGTGCCCATTTGCAGTGGCCACGCCCTTGTGTTATATGATTTATATTGCTTTGAGTGCCAGTAGGCAGTGCTAGACACACCAATAGCCAGTGCTAGACACACCCAGGAGGTGGTGCTAAACACGCCCCTCTGACAGTGCACCCCCTAATAAAATGTTCTGCGCATGCCTGTGGCTGCAAGAGATTGGACGTGGGGCTGCACACTACGGAGATCTGCTCAATTGCAATGCTGATTATTTTTTTTTATAATGTACCAGTAGCTTTATATAGTGTTCATAGTTTTCATGTAGGATCAAATAGCTCAATGAGTAGGGTGTATGATTATATTTCAATAGGTTATAGGTTTGAATTCTGGGTATGGCAGTATATTGAAATGTGTTTTTTAATAAAGGGTATTGTAACTGAATAACAACAAGCTCTCAAGTTAAGTGCATGAATGTGGTCTAAAGAGGATTTGTGTCCAAATCCATTTTCTTGCAGTGTTCTATAAATGTGTATAATATATATATAGGGGCATCACATAACATGGGCTTTTTGCTGAGATCAATCTTGTCATGCTCCTTCCCCACAAGGCATGCACCTTATGTCCCTATTGGAAAAATGGGAGGGGGCGCCAATCCTCTCTCTGGCACAGGGCACCAAAAAGTCTAGTTATGGCTCTGCCTACCTTTCATTATGATCTTGCTATGTATTATTTATGCAGGCTAACATTGTTCCACTTGTGGTGGAGCTGTGCAATGTGGATGTAACTTCCATAGATATATTAATTTTAGATGAGCATGCATAAGAGTAGTATTTTGATTATAGGTATGTCTTGTTCGAGTCTGCATGTTAAATTGTTTAGTTTTTCATGTTTTGTGCTTTTTTTTTTTTTACACATTATGTTATGTATGCTGTCATTTCCTGTCTGCCGAGCCACAGTGACCGGAAGAGGGATTTGGCGTGCAGCAGTGTTTGGTTAAAGCAGTAGGTTTTATTCACCACGGCTTCAATAACCACTTCACAGCAAAAGTGTCAGCAAACAAAGCAGTGAGTTAACATCTTTAGTCATAGCAACGTACATCAGTTTAGTAAACCACCTTTAGTACCAAGCATCCTGACACTAACCACTACACCAGCCTATCACCTGTCCAGCTTGTCCATCATCAGAAGACCAGACCTCTGTTCCCAGCAGAAGTTTAAGACAAACCCACAGGTGCTGTTGATTATCTGACTGTTGTTGTCAGCAGGCTGCAAAACCCGGACCAGACCTGCTAAACACATTACACCCAGGTTGCCATGTGGTGAGTATTGCCTCCAAACTGTGAAACCGTGACCTCTTTGCCACATACCCTCCAGCTAAGCTTCAACTCCTCTAGTGACGCTGACAGTTTTCCAGGCAAACTCAGTTATTCGAGAAATAGCAGATATAAAGGTAGCACTTATCCCTGTATAGAGCATACTTGCCTACCTGACCCTCTCCATGAGGGAGAAAATGCTCTGTTCCTGGACTTTCCTGGTAATGTATGATTGCCATCACCTGTGGTGAGCTAGTTAATTGATAAGAAAGGTGTTTCACCACAGGTAATGGAAATCATACATTACCAGGAAAGTCCAGGAACAGAGCATTTTCTCCCTCATGGAGAGGGTCAGGTAGGCAAGTATGGTATAGAGCACAGGTTCTCAAACTCGGTCCTCAGGACCCCACACGGTGCATGTTTTGCAGGTCTACTCACAGAATCGCAAGTGAAATAATTAGCTCCACCTGTGGACCTTTTAAAATGTGTCAGTGAGTAATTAATACACCTGTGCACCTGCTGGGTTACCTGCAAAACATGCACTGTGTGGGGTCCTGAGGACCGAGTTTGAGAACCACTGGTATAGAGGTAGCTGCTATAGAGTACAGAAAAGGGAGTCCACCTTCCCTTAATGTAGAAGTGATATAGTACATGTGACTGTCATTGCTATCTCTGATACAAAAGATGTATATGTATATATATATGTATATATATATATATATATAGGTCCATAAATATTCGTACATTGACACAATTCTCATATTTTGGGCTCTATATAGCACCACAATGGATTTGAAATTAAACAAACAAGGTGTGCTTTAACTGCAGACTTTCTGCTTTTAATTTGAGGGTATTTACATCCACATCATGTGAACGGTGTAGGAATTACAACTGTTTCTATACGTGCCTCCCATTTTTTAAGGGACCTAAAGTAATGGGACAATCTACTCAAAAGCTATTTCATGGACAGGAGTGGGTTATTCCCTCGTTATTTCATCATCAATTAAGCAGGAAAAAGGTCTGGAGTAGATTCCAGGTGTGACATTTGCATTTGGAATCTGTTGCTGTCGACTCTCAATATGAGATCCAAAGAGCTGCCACTATCAGTGAAGCAGGCCATCATTAGGCTGAAAAATCAAAACAATCCCATCAGAGAGATGGATGAATTAAAGGGCCATTGCTGCCACTATATCCCGGCACCTCCAGATTCACTGGAAGATCCAGAGGGACTATCCTATATCCCTAGTGGCTTTTCAATTGTCATCTCACGCACTTCCTGACTCCCTGGATGATTTAAAGGGCCATTGCTGCCACTACATCCTGGCATCTCCAGACTCACTGGAAGTCCTCCAGTGAACCAGAGGGACAGTTCTATATCCCTAGCGGGGATATAGGACTTTGCTGGTTCTTGTCAGCATCCAGTTCTCCGCTGCGCAAGGTAGCGCACCATAGTATCCGGAAAACCTGCCACTGCTGTCTACAACATTGCAGTATCCATTGTGCAGAACCACCGCATCACAGCTACTCGGAACCAGCAGTGCTGACACTGCACTGCACAGCATACGGATTCCCCATTGTGCTACCTCAGCTGCCCAGCATCTGGAAACCTGTGTTGCTGACATCCTCAGCTTCGCCTACAAGTATTACTGACGTCCTCAGCTTCTGCTACAAGCATTGCCAACGCCCTCGGTTTCAGTTACAAGTATTGCTGATGTCCTCAGCTTCTGCTACAAGCATTGCCAACATCCTCGGCTTCGTGTACAGGTATTGCTGACGTCCACAGCTTCTGCTACAAGCATTGCTGATGCCCTCAGCTTCGGTTACAAGTATTGCTGAAGTCCTCAGCTTCTGCTACTAGCATTGCCGATATCCTTGTCTTCGTCTGCAAGTATTGCTGACATCTTCAGCTTCGTCTTCAAGTATTGCTGATGTCCTCAGTTTCACCCACAGTCATTGCTGACAATCTCAGCTTCGTCTACAGTTACTGCTGATGCTCTCAGCTTCGTCTACAGTCATTGCTGTTGTCCCCAGCCTTGTCGACAGCTTTCACACTGGTTCCAGCCAGTGATTTGTGACTTTCCTGCATTGCTGATCCTCCCAGCATACCGTCAACTCACCAGTTCTCATGCGACTGTCCATTAGGTGACAACCCAGCTACCCATTGAACTGGTGGCTTCCACCACCAGTGTTCCAGTACCCATAGCTGGTCAACTTTCCTCATAAAGTATACTGCCTGACTGCCACGTCTAGATGAGCGATTCGTTCACTAAGCCAGCCTGATTCTGTCCACTGCGCTCAAAACCAAACCCAGTGTCCAGTACTAGTCCTGGTTCACAAATAACCTCAGCCATGACAGTAAGCACTGACCAATGGATCCGGCTAGTGGTACTGGGCTAAGTGCAGACCTGCTTCAAGCAATAGCAGCTCATCTGGAAGGACTTGAGTTAGTACAGCGTCCGGCAGTTAAAGGCTTATAGGGTCTTTCTGCTCGACAAGACTGGTTCCAGGCGACTCTGGCTACGTCGCCACCACAGTCTGCTGTTCAAGATTCTCCGTCATTTCCTCCCACCTCCTCCAAAAGTTCTAGCCCCGAATTCACCAGCATCAACTTCAGGTGCGTCATCTGAACCTCTTATCCAGATACCCGTTCTGAAAGAACTTTATAGTGCTGATGTTAGAAGCATTCCTTCAGAGAGGTCGACTCCTTCATCTGTTTATTCTCCACCCACCTGGATTTCTTTTGCCCATAAATATGAACAATTAAAGTCTCTTCCACTGTTGAAGCAATTACAAGACCATCTCTTCAGTATTGTACAGAATATTTCTGAACTTCTCAGTGACCCTTCTGATTTGGTAAAACTCCCCTCCACACCCGCCTCACTGGAAACATTTTCTCTGTCACACGCACCAAGGAAACCAATGCTACTTCCTCTGGAAGAACTACGGGCCTAATTCAGACCTGGTCGCACACAGGCGGTTTTTTGCACTGCCGCGACCAGTTAATCGCCGCCTACAGGGTGAGGGGGTAATCGCTGTGCAGGGGTACGATCGGCTGTGCAGTGAGCTGCACAGTTTCCGCAAAGCCCAGGACTTACTCAGCCGCTGCGACAATCCGGGCCCGTGCTGACGTCAGGAATCCTCCTCCCGAACGGCTGGGCACTCCTGCGTTTTTTGGACACTCCCTGAAAACAGTGAGTTGCCGTCCACGAATGCCTTCTACCTGTCAATCTTCTTGCGATCGCCGGCACGATCGCTTTCTTTGTTAGCTCTGTTGCTGCCCGGTGATCCCTGTCGCCGGTGGGCAACGCGCCTGCGCATTGCGGATCATATGCATGCGCTATTCAGAACCGATCGCACGGCTGTGATAAAAGGCAGCGTGCGATCGGGTCTGAATGACCCCCATAGTCTTCACCACCTGCTTTGAGTAAAAAGTCCCAGTGTAACCTGCGGCCTAAACTTTCTGAAGATGAAAGCAAATGTCGCAGGCAGCTCTTTCTTTGCTTCTATTGTGGGATTTCTGATCATTTCATTAGAGACTGTTCTCTTCGCAAGTCTAAGAAAGAGGTCACATCCCAATCTCGCTGTGTCTATTTCCACAAATCAGCTCAAGTGTTCTCTTGGTATACCGACAGAGAATTTAAAAAAGACATCCATAAAGTGGCTCAAATCTATGATTGGGTTCCTAGGACAGGAAGACCCAATTTTCAAGTCGGGCACCGAAGGAAGTCGTTAAAAACTCTTCTCACTAAAGAGTTCTCTGACATCTGTTCCTGCAGTCCCTGGAGGGTTCAGCCCAAGGTGGGTTATCTGAACTTTCTGCACCCGGAAGGGTGATAGAATCTATAGCCTCAAGAGAGGCATCTGATATTCCAACCGCAGAAGGAGTGTTCCATAATTTAGCACTCGGTAGGGGCATTTGACCCAGTAGTTTCAGAAGAAGTATCCATTCTGCTGGCCCCTGGTGGGGTATCCATTGTTCAGGCTCAAGAAGTGGCATTGGAGTTTCCTATCTCAAGAGGAGTGTCTAGTCTGTTAACCCCAGGAGGGGCTTTGGATTTTGAGAATGCTGATTTATATACAGGAATGAAAAGCTATACCCTATACACACTTTAAATACACTTTACCATGGAGCCGCTGCGGCCGCTAAACTTAATACAGACTCTACGCACCTTTTACGCTGTTAGCGTACAGAGTCCCGTACCGTGTACGAACTTTACGTACAAACGCCGCACTGACTGTACAAAGTACACACAATGTGTACACACCCAATGAATACACTTTAAACCTTATGCAGCAATGCAATGTGATACTAATACACTTTAAACCTTAGCAGGGAAAGAAAGACACTACACCAGTCTGTAGTTAAACCACTGGGTTCCGACACCACAGCGTATTATTGCTGAAAGGGGGTTACAATATAAACAATACAATACAACAGAATAATGGCTACATTCAATGGTACATACGTGATTGGATTCGCCGCGCTACCCGGTCCGGTCCTCGGTCATCTTAATAGATAACTTTGTGAGTCTTGTGTCTGACCAGGCCTGCTGCAGGCTCTCTTTATACAATTCATCCAAAACATAACACAATGGATACTGTAATCTCTTTGTCCATTGGACACAGGGATGGTCATTTACAGTACAGGAGAGGTCATAGGTCGGTTTGAATAGGTGGGCGATGTCTGTTCCAACTGCTCTTGTGGGTGGTCTCCTCTGGATTCCCGCCGCATACATAATGTACAGTAAATACAGTTTATATCTATATTCTGCTCCTGCACATAACTAGCCGCAGGAACATGCGATCTTTCTCAAACCAACACCGGAATGTTACCCTTAAAATACCCTTCAGCTGGATACCAAACACCACCTTATAACCTTGTTCTGTCCCCTCCTATCCTGTAAAGGTGAATCCCTTTGTTCTGTTACCATTTAAACTGCTGTTACTTGCTGGTGTGGTGCAGGGAGACTATGTGTACATTGTGCACTATTTGGATTAAATATGTAATGTGTTTTGATAGCCTTCCATGCGTCACAAACTCTACCGTAAATACTCATACCATGAGCTAATGCGCAGGACAGCGGGAGCGACCATACACAAATTGCGAATATGCGCACGCACAGCAGAGCAAGTACGCGCACGGAGGCCATCTGTGCGTAGTTTGTACGTGATGTGTGTACTGCAATATTTTTCGACTTTGACAATTTGCATGCTCCAAGGGAGATTTCCAGCATTTCAGCCCCAATGGAGGTATCCAGGGCAAAGGCCCCAGATATAGGCATGAACTTCGGTCCATCATCTTCTAAGAGTGCATCCAGCACGGTCCAGCTTCAAGGTGAGCTGCCTGAACACCCAGATTTCACTTCTACTGATCCAATCATCTCCAGACCCATTCCGGTCCCACCCATCTGCCCAAAGTCTCCTCCGGTTCCTACTGATTCCAGTTCCTCTAAAACCGGTCTGGTTCAATCTAGTGATTCAAGTAATGGACTCCTGTCAATCTGTCCATTTGATACACCAGCACCTGTATACTTTGATGGTGATTATGCTCAGTTCCGTGTATTAGCACGCCATGATAAGTATAACTCCTGCTAACGCAATTAAATATTTACTACTCTTCTTTAGAGGCAAAGCTTTAGAATGGGCTAATCCTCTCATAGAGTCCAAGGATCCAATATTGGGGGTAATTCCAAGTTGATCGCAGCAGGACATTTTTTTAGCAGTTGGGCAAAACCATGTGCAGTGCAGGGGGGGGGGGGGCAGATATAACATTTGCAGAGAGAATTAGATTTGGGTGGGTTATTTTGTTTCTGTGCAGGGTAAATACTGGCTGCTTTATTTTTACCTGCAATTTAGATTGCATATTGAACTCACCACACCCAAATCTATCTCTCTCTGCACATGTTATATCTGCCTCCTCTGCAGTGCACATGGTTTTGCCGAACTGCTAACAAAGTTTCTGCTGCGATCAACTCAGAATTACCCCCATTAAACGATCTTCCTGCTTTCCTAGATGCAGTTCAATAAGAATTTTCTCTGATGAACCCAAACGGTCTGTCTTCGATCACACAGCTTGCAGTAAGTTCACCCAGTACTCTGTTTTCCGATCCATCGCTCTCTAAGCAATATCAAGCTCTGATAGATCAACACATCAAAAATTTCAGGAATTTCAAGGCTCAGAGGACTTCAAAGACAGCTCAGGGACATCAAGCTGTTGATTTGAAAATTGGTTCTAAATCCTTTCGACTCTATTCCTGAATCCTTGTATAGCTCCAGGTACCCTGAACCATCGTATGCCATGGATGTCATTATTCTTAAGCAGAAGATACCTATGCTTTCCTTAGACTTGTACTCTGACTCTGATAGTGACTTTCTTGACGACTCAGATTTTGTGTTGGGAGGTCCTGTTCTTCCCAGTTACGCTTTTTCACATGAGGAAGTTCCAGAGTTACCAACAAAGTCTACAGGCCTCCGTATGAAAGGACCCCGCTTCAGGACAAGATTTAATTTGAGCCTTAGTGGAGTGCACTTCTGATCCAAGGGAGGATTCCTCTGCAGTTTGTACCTCGGTCCTTCTTGATGAAGGAGATTCAGATTTTGTTAATGATGGATGGTCTACATGTTCTGAAGATGAAGATCAGGAAGACTTCTAAGGAATTGAGCTTAGGATTTGTATTGAGTTTCCCTGGTTTCCACTTTTCTGAATGTCTGTGAGCAAGTTATTCTTCAAGTCCATACAAGGGTGTCCGGAGTCTACCCATAAAGGAGGGGTACTTTCAAAATCCTGACTAAAATCATATAATTTGGTGACTTACCCCTGCCATCAGTCCTGTAACCTGCATGTTTTCTGCTGGCTGGGTCAAACAGCTCACCAGTATCATGAGTTCTCTGTGGGCAGAGCTCACTCTCTGCTAACGAGTGCATCTGTATTGATTAACCTTCTGTGTGAATTCAGAACTCAGCAAGTCCCTGCATGGTGTGCCTGCATAGCAATCATTGGGGATTCTCATGCTGTCCTATACTTCCGTGCCATCATCCACAAGTCCAGTGGTTACCAGATATACCTCCCTGTGCTCTCTGGACCTGCGGCCATTATTGCCTGTCTATGCACACACCACGCTGAAATTCCCTCCAAAACCAGCTATGGACATTGCCATGACAGTTCCTGTTCAGCTGACCTTCCAGGGTCCAATCCAGATTCACTTATGCATCATGTGAGCCGCTCATCCACTCAGCTGTAAGCACTGGGTATAACTTCCAGGTCTCAAGCACTAGCAAGCTGTCAGTGCTTTGGTGACGCTCAGCCTGGAGTGAGCTCCAGAATCTCCTGCTGGTAATAGACTCTGTGCAAGTTACCATCCCCCGCACTGCCTGACTCCCTGGATGATTTAAAGGGCCATCGCTGCCACTCCATCCTGGCATCTCTAGACTCACTGGAAGTCCTCCAGTGAACCAGAGGGACAGTCCTATATCCCTAGCGGCCTTAGAGACTTTGCCGGTTCTTGCCAGCTTCCAGTTCTCTGTTGTGCAAGGTAGCGCACCATAGTATCCGGAAAACCTGCCACTGCTGTCTACAACATTGCAATATCCATTGTGCAGAACCACCGCATCACAGCTACTGGGAAACCAGCAGTGCCGACACTGAACTGCACAGCATACGGAATCCCCATTGCGCTACCTCAGCTGCCCAGCATCTGGAAACCTGTGTTGCTGACATCCTCAGCTTCGTCTACAAGTATTACTGACGTCCTCAGCTTCTGCCACAAGCATTGCCAACGCCCTCGGCTTCGGTTACAAGTATTGCTAACGTCCTCAGCTTCTGCTACAAGCATTGCCAACATCCTCGGCTTCGTGTACAGGTATTGCTGACATCCTCAGCTTCGTCTTCAAGTATTGCTGATGCCACACACTTGTGTCGCTAAGCTTAGTCATACAGCTACCTCATTGCACCTCTTTTACTTCTTTGCATGATGTGCTGTTTGGGGCCTAGTTCTTTTAAGTGCCACCCTGTCTGCAACTGCAGTGCCACTCCTAGATGGGCCAGGTGTTTGTGCCGCACACTTGTGTCGCTTAGCTTAGTCATACAGCCACCTCGGTGCAACCTTTTGGCCTAAAAACAATATTGTGAGGTGTGAGGTGTTCAGAATAGACTTGAAATGAGTGGAACTGAATGTTATTGAGGTTAATAATACCATAGGATCAAAATTACCCCCAAATTCTGTGATTTTAGCTGTTTTTATGTTTGTTTTTTGTTTTTTTAAATCATACAGATCCAAAACCAAAACCAAAACACGAAAGGGTGGTTTTGGCAAAACCAATCCAGATCCAAAACACGAGCATGGAACCAGAACCAAAACACAAAACACGAAAAGTGCCGGCCGCACATCTCTAGTCTAAAATGACAGTTCAGCAAGTCTAGCTTTTGTCCACGGAAGTTATTCTGGCTATTAGCTGGTGGTCATAATAATGTGACTTGACTGTGTGTGTGTGTATATATATATATATATATATATATATATATCTATATCAAGTCCTTCTATTTCACCCAAAGCTAGGTGAAATAGAAGGGATCCGCACAACCAATGAAGAAGTATTTATTCCACCAATTAGAAAATGCTTCCATAAATGCTCAAACAAATGAGTCAAACATAGTGTTAAGTAGCAGCGTTTACAAGCATATTACCACTCCTGGAGACACTCCTCCTGTACCCCAGACAGCCGTTTCGGTGTCTGCACACCTTTCTCAAAGGGTGTATGAAATGCAGTAAGGAAACAGAGCATTTAAATAGAAGAAAGACAAGCTGTCTCACCTGTGCCTGAATTGTAATCTCCACCCCTCGGCCACACCGCGTTCTCCCGCCAGCGTTCCCCACCGTATCGAACTTGTAGAACTTAGGAAACATGTTCGAACCCGACCAAGTAGATGCTCGGCAGAGTTGCAAAGCAGAGACACCCTGGCAGCCACCCAGGAAGAACCCACCGACCTAGTAGAGTGGGCTCGTACTTTAGGAACCGGCCATCCTGCCGATGAATAATCATGCTGGATTGTAAGTCTGATCCAGTGAGCAATAGACTGCTTGGAAGCAGGACACCCAATCTTCTTGGGATCATAGAGAACAAACAGTGAGTCAGATTTCCTGTGACAAGCTGTCCGCTTCACATAGATCTTCAAAGCCCTCACAACATCCAAGGACTTTGAGGTAGCAGAGGTGTCGGTAAGCACTGGAACCACAATAGGTTAGTTGATAAGAAACACAGACATCACCTTAGGAAGAAATTGCTGATGAGTTCTGAGCTCAGCTCTATCTTCATGAAAAATCAAACAGGGGCTTTTGTGAGACAATGCCCCCAGTTCCAACACACGCCTTGCAGAAGCTAAGGCCAATAGTATAACGGTCTTCCACGTAAGAAACTGTACGTCAACCTCCTGTAGAGGCTCAAACCATTCCGATTGTAGGAACTGCATCACCACGTTCAGATCCCAAGGTGCCGTGGGAGGCACAAAGGACGGTTGGATGTGCAGAACCCCCTTCAAGAATGTCTGAACCTCAGGGAGGGAAGCCAACTGTTTCTGGAAGAAAATGTATAAGGCCGAAATCTGGACCTTCAAGGAGCCCAAATGTAGGCCCACATCCACACCCAACTGCACAAAAAGGAGAAAACGTCCCAGCTGAAATTCTACAGCACGAAATATCCTGTTTTCACACCACGAGACATATTTTTTCCAAATACGGTGGTAATGTTTGGACGTCAACCCTTTCCTGACTTGGATCAGGGTTGGAATGACCTTGTTCGGAATGCCTTTCCGGGCTAAAATCTGACGCTCAACTTCCATGCCGTCAAACGTAGCCGTGGTAAGTCTTGATAGACGAACAGCCCCTGTTGCAGAAGTTCCTCTCGAAGAGATAGAAGCCATGGTTCCTCTAGGAACATCTCCAGTAGATCAGCGTACCAGGCCCTTCTTGGCCAATCCGGAGCAATGAGAATTGCTTGAACCTTTTCCTTTTTTATTCTTTTGAGAATTCTTGGGATCAGTGGAAGATGTGGAAACACATAAGTCATTCGGTAGACCCATGGAGTTACCAGAGCATCCACTGCCACTGCTTGTGGGTCCCTCGACCTGGAACAATACCGCTTTAGCTTTTTGTTAAGATGAGAGGCCATCATGTCTATTTGTGGAATTCCCCACCGACTTGTTAAGGACTCGAACACCAGCGGGGGAAGGCCCCACTCTCCCGGGTGGAGGTCGTGTCTTCTGAGGAAGTCCGCTTCCCAGTTGTCTACTCCCGGAATGAAAATTGCCGACAGCGCCACCGCGTGTCTTTCTGCCCAGAGGAGAATTCTTGTTACCTCCGACATTGCTGCTCTGCTCTTCATTCCGCCCTGTTGGTTTATGTACATTACTGCTGTTACATTGTCTGACTGAACCTGAATGCCGTGATTTTGAAGAAGATGCAATGCTAGTAGAAGGACGTTGTATATGGCCCTTAGTTCCAGAATGTTGATCAGAAGAATGGTTTCCTGACTTGACCATTTTCCTTGGAACTGTTCCCCCTGGGTGACTGCTCCCCATCCTCTGAGGCTTGCGTCTGTGGTTAGCAGAACCCAATTTTGAATCCCGAACCTTCGACCCTCAGTCAGGTGAGAAGTCTGAAGCCACCACAGAAGATAAATCCTGGCTTTTGGTGACAGACGTATCCTCTGGTGCATGTGAAGATGTGATCCAGACCATTTGTCTTGTGATAGGACAGCGTCCCCCCACTCGCATCCACTTCACCCTCCCCTGGATCTGATGTATCGTCATCAGTGTCATCCTGCATGAGCTGGGCCAGAGAACGCTTTTGTGGTTAAATGGCGGGGGTTTAAGACACTGGTATAGGAACTGAATCTCTATTCATCAGGTCATCCATGGACTGTCTTAAAAATTGCGTCTCTTTCTCATTATGGTGTAATTTAGTTGAAATATTAGATATCATCCCTTTAATGGAAGCTAAACATGGGGGTTCTGCCCCACTAGCCTGAGAATGAGCACTATCCCGGGTACAGGGTAGTGAGTCTCCGGGGGAAGAAAGGCACTCAGCTGTGCAGGAAACAGTCCCTGGACATGATAACGTAAAGGGACACACAGACACCACACAGAAGGTGAAAACACAGTTTAACCCACACAGAGTCCTCAGGGAGACACAGAGATCGGAGCCAGCCACACACACACAGCGCCCTTTTAGCTAACTTTAACATAGCTGGGTCGCCACACTAAGGGGTACATTTACTAAGCAGTGATAAGAGCGGAGAAGTGAGCCAGTGGAGAAGTTTCCCATGGCAACCAATCAGCACCGAAGTAACATCTATATTTTGCATACTATCAAATGATACAGAGCTGCTGACTGGTTGATGGGGAAATTTCTCCACTGGCTCACTTCTCCAATCTTATCACTGCTTAGTAAATGTTCCCCTAAGTCCCCTAAAAGGGCTTAGTATATACACCCCCCCTCTAAGACCCCACGGTACCGCTGAGGAGACATGGAGTCTTTGTGGAGGAGCTGCGCTTCCCTGTGATTCCTGTCAGTGTAATCTGCAGAGGGAAAATGGTGCAGGTGAGCTGCTGGATCTGCTCATAGTGAAGCCCCGCCCCCTTAATGGTGCTCGGCTTCCCGCTCTTTATACTGGCCTGAGGTAATTTTTTTTAACCCACAGAGGGTTAAAACCCTTGTTAGGTATGTCAGCCAGTGGGGGTGTACATTGGTGGCTCAGCGCGCCTTCACAGCAGGACACAGACAGCTGTGTATGTCTCCGAGCCTCCTGGTGCGCAGCCTGCAGCCAGAGCTGCGCTCCCACCCTTGTGCCGCCATTCCCGCCGGCGACCCGCTAACCGGGACGTCAGTACTGTACTCACCACTCTTCTTTCTTCTGGCTCTGTTAGGGGTGGCGGCATGCTGCGGGAGGGTACGCTCGCCGCGGTGGGGCTTGTGAATTACTCCCACAGGAGCTCAGTGTCCTGTCAGCGGAGAAACGGGACCTTTAACTCTTTAGTAAGTTGGGACGTTCTCACCCCTAAGTCCCATGAAGCAGGCAGTTTGGTGCCAATCAGACCTGCCTGTAAACAACAAACAGAAAATAAATGCAGAAAACTCTTCAGGAGCTTCCCTAAGCGTGGCCAGCTCCTCCCAGCACATTTTCCAAACTGAGTCTGGTAGGAGGGGCATAGAGGGAGGAGCCAGTGCACACTATTGATTTCCTAAAGTGGCCAAGGATCCTAGTGGACCCGTCTATATCCCATGGTACTAATGTGGACCCCAGTATCCTCTAGGACGTAAGAGAAATATATATATATATATATATATATATGGAGTTCCTGGAGTTCCTGAACCTATTTTTTTTTACAAAAATAACACTGATAATACCTTTCATGTTCAGATCATTGGTCTTAATTCAGACCTGATCGCGAGGGTGCGTTTTTTGCATCCCTGCGATCAGGTAGTCGCCGCCTACAGGATATAACATTTGCAGAGAGAGTTAGATTTGGGTGGGTTATTTTTGTTTCTGTGCAGGGTAAATACTGGCTGCTTTATTTTTACACTGCAATTTAGATTTCAGTTTGAACACACCCCACCCAAATCTAACTCTCTCTGCACTGCGGCGATGCTTTTGTATCTGAAGAGTAGCTCCCTACCAGTGCAGCTCCAGTACGTTGGCAAGGAGCTTACCCGTCACTGTCCGTCACGCAGCCACCGCGGCCCACCCCCCACATGGTCCGGGCACGCCTGCGTTGGCCGGACCGCACCCCTAAAACAGCGGCCCAACGCCACCGGCCCGCCCCTCCTGGCCAGCGACTGCCTCTGCCTGTCAATCAGGCAGAGGCGATCGTAGGGCTAAGATGGCCATCGGCTGTCTGGCATGCGCCAGCGCACTGCAGCGCCAGCACATGCACAGTTCAGACCTGATCATGGTTTTGCTCAACTGCTAACAAATTTGTTGCTGCGATCAACTCTGAATTAGGCCCGAGATTCATGATCAACTCACCCAGTTTAACTCAAACCTAGTTCTACATCCAGGGTTCTAAAATGGACCTTGAGCTGAGTTAAGGAGGATAGACAGGATGCCGTTCAGGCCCTTTAGACGCTGAGCCTTGGGTAACATACTACTTCTCCCAGTTTCATCATTGGAGTTTAATTTTAAAGGATCTTCCTCTACTGAATTTATCTTTTTCATTTGTGGTGGCTAAACAAACAGTTCTGAGCCTCATCTATTCTTAGTTTACATGTATATTTCAGTGCCCCTTATATGACGGTGAGATAGAATCTCACACCCTAGGGCGAGCTCTTGCTGCGTCATCTAATATTAGTGTTCTAGCTAATGTTCTCCTACTACATAAATGTAACACATAACAGACTGAAGTACAAAATGTGTTCTCACTTTTGCACCTCAAGCACATGGTTTAGGAAACTGGGTATGAAACTTGTAAGTGTGCAATACGTTTCCATATGCACAAAAAGTATATTTGCAAACAAAGTGAGCAATACTTTTTTCAAAGTATTCGCAAGAGGATTCTATGCAAAGTTGCATGTGCTCAAAGCACTTGGTGAAGCTGCTGGACCGGGTTCCAGTGTTTAGGTCGACAAGCAATAGGTCGGCCCCATATGGTCGACATGCTTTAGGTTGATACTGACAAATGGTCGACATTGACGAAAGGTTGACACTGGAAAAGGTCGACAGGCTCAAATGAGCGCTATGACAATGGTAGACACATGTCGGCACAGCTTTTTAAATTTTTCTTGCATTTTTTACACCTTTTTTATACTTTACCATCCACGTGGACTACGATTGGGAATAGTAACCTGTGTCGAGTGCACTCAAACACAGTGGTTTGAGATGGTACATTCTCCCCCAAAGCTGCTTGCAGTCGGTCAAGACTCTCCTGCTGTTGCAAACCAATCTTGTAGTCATAGAAGATCATAGCTCTCCAGTGGCCTCTGTTGAGCTCCATAAAAAGTTCATGAAGGAAGTGAACATGCTGTCTTCTTCGGTATGTAGTGCTACTTGCTGCTTATGAACAGTTCTGTGCTTGGACATTTCAGAAGAACTTTAGTTAGAGATTATAGTTCACAACCAGTCAGATTGTGTCAACTCTATCTATGCACTGCACATACAGAAACTTATTGCACACCCCTCATATGCTGTATGCGGATAGTGGAAGCTGCATCATTACAATCCACTTGTTTTGCAGGAAGTGTTTGTTATACAGTAAGTGCCTCTGCAGCCATTGTTCAGCATGTGTTCCGCTAGTAAAGACACACTTCTGCAGCTCTCTAGAATCCTGTGTTGATTTGCATACAGACCACTTTACAAAAACTCTACTCATGACTCACACACAATAAATGTTTTCATTTACTAAAAAAGGCAGTCATATTTGTGAAATTGGTGAATAAACAGGCTAGCTGCACAGTTGATCACTGTCTTTTTTTTGCTGTAAAGCACAGTGTTCTACAAATTATGGGGGTCATTCCGAGTTGATCGTAGCTCTGAAAATTTTTGCAGGGCTACGATCATGACAATAGACATGCGGGGGGACGCCCAGCACAGGGCTATCCCGCCCCGCATGTCAGTGTTGCCCCCCCCAGCAGAAGTGCAAAAGCATCGCACAGCGGCGATGCTTTTGCACTTTAGGAGTAGCTCCCGGCCAGTGCAGCTTTAGCGTGTTGGCCAGGAACTACTCGTCGCTCCCCGGCCCGCAGCAGCTGCATGTGACGTCACGCAGCCGCTGCGGTCCGCTCCCCCGCACGGTCCGGTCACGCCTGTGTTGGCCGGATCGCGCCCACGAAACGGCGGCCAAACACTGCCGTTTTGTTGCCCCGCCCAGCGACCGCCTCTGCCTGTCAATCAGGCAGAGGCGAACGTACTGCAGCGACTGCCTTCGGCCATCTGGCATGCGCCGGCGCACTGCGGCGCCGGCGCATGAGCAGTTCTGACCCGATTGCACCACTGCGATAAACTGCAGCGTGTGATCGGGTCAGAATGACCCCCTATATCCACAAATCTAGTACACAATATTTTATACATTTGTATATTCCCACAGAATATCTCCAGTGCCAAACATTTAGAACAAGTAAACTGATTTTTAGAGGGAAGAGGGACAAGGTTGATAATTTGTAAATGGCAACTTCAAAATATCAAGAGGCGCCTGTAAAGAAATCTCTAATACTCTGTGTCTAACACTACCAGTGACCAGCTAAATCTCAAGCTGTATACAACAGCACAATTGGGCCACTTTATCTTCTCTACTACTATCCTCCGTACACTCCACATTCAGTATTACCATTTTTTCATTAGCTGTAGTTAGAGCACTGCCATGCTGGTGGGTTCTGTGCATGCTCTGCTGTGGGCAGTATTAGGGCATGTCAGTGCACTGGTTACATAACACAGGTTGGGTACGAAATGCCAGTGGACAGAATACCGATGGTCAGAAGCCGACTGTCACAATTCCGATAGATGCCAGTGAGTATTTGAACCCTAACCTTAATCCTAACCTTAATTTTCACCCACCCTTCCTGCAGCCTAATCCTAACTGTCCCCTTTGGCAGCCTAACCATAACCCTCCTCTCCTGCAGCCTAACCCTAACTGTCCCCTTTGGCAACCTATCCCTAACCATCCCATCCCACAGCCTAACCCTAACCCTTCCCTCCCGCATCCTAACCCTAACTGTCCTCTGTGGCAGCCTAACCCTAAAGGGCCCCATACACTTATGCGACATGTCCGATTGTCATGTTGCAGGCGATCACCCCGGCAGGCGATCACCACGGCAGCCTCCCAGGTGGCAGGATCACCCAAGATACATCGTATGCTGTCCTTTTGCATACAATATATCTTGGGCGATCCAGCCATGCCTGCGGGGTCCGACATATCACGAGTGCAGTACGTTCAATCTGGAGGATCCAATACGATGCTCACGGGAACGCGCATCGGATCGGAAACACCTCCAAAATGACCGATTTCACCCGATATATCGGGATGAATGCCCGATACCGGATGATATTGTATGGGGCCCTTAACCCTCCTCTCCTGTAGCCTAACCCTAACTGTACCTTTTGGCAGCCTATACCTAACTGTCCCATCCCACAGCCTAACCCTAACCCTCCCCTCCTGCAGCCTAACCCTAACCCTCCCCTCCTGCAGCCTAATCCTAACCGTCCCCTCCCGCAGTCTAATGCTAACCGTCCCCTCCTGCAGTCTAATGCTAACCGTCCCCTCCCGCAGTCTAACCATAACCCTCAAACTAACCCTAAGCCCAATACTTACAATTGGGATCCGTCTGCATTGTGACCACCAGGATTCTGACTGCTCGGATCCTGACTACATCCCCATATTTCTACTGCCTGCAATGTGCAAATACAATGGGAGTCAATCTGACCCGTTCGCTCGCTGCTTTTTATTGCAGCCGAGTGAACAGGTACCCACTGCGCATGTGCCGGCGCCGTAGCTGGGCTGTGATCGCCTCTGCCTGATTGACAGACAGAGGCAGTCGCTGGGAGGGAGGGGGCGGAACGGCGGCGTTTGGCTGCCATTTCGTGGGCGCAGTCCAGCCAATGCAGGCATGGCTGGACCGTGCAGGGAACGTCCCACAGCGGCTGTGTAATGTCATACGCAGCCGCTGCGGGCGGGGAGCAACGAATAGCTCCCGGCCAGCACGCTAACTGCGCTGATCGGGAGCTACTCTTGAAGTGCAAAGGCATCGCCGCTGTGCAATGCCTTTGCACTTCTGCGGGGGGAGGGGGGCCGCAATGACATGCGGGGCGGACTAGTCCTGTGCTGGGCGTCCCCCCGCATGTCAGTGTGAATGATCGTAGCTGTGCTAAATTTAGCTCAGCTACGATCATCTCGGAATGAGGGCCAATGTGCAAGTGCCAGGTTCTATGGGACTGAAATAACAGGTGCATGTGACATAGTAACTTCTCTACAGTACTGTACAATAGCAAGCTGCAACAATATAAAACAATGAACAATAGACTTGGCTGTCAGTGTGAAATAGGAAAGAGGAAATGTTTCTGAACACTGTAGGTCCACAAGAATCTTGAAATCAAAAGTGAAAAGGATACAACAACTTCAATATAGACTTACGTATATTGGATGAGATGAAAAATTAATGAACCCGACACTTATGTGGGACCAGGGGTGTATCTTCCTATTGGCCAGGATGGCACTTGCCAGGGGCGCCGGCCAAGAGGGGGGCGCCGCCCGGCAGTGCCACCCACGCCAGGGGGTAGAATGACATAGTAGTTCTCACTGAGTACATCCCTTAGCAGTGCTCATCCACTGCCGGACTCTCAGAAGCGTATTGCACTCCGACACTCTCTGTGACTACAGTCACAATGATGGTGAATATAGCCGGGGAGCAGGGCACTTCCAGGTATGGGGAGGGGTGAGGCACCTCCTCTTCCTCATCCGCTCTCCTTCTGATTGGTCCCACGCGGTCTGTCACCAAACACCAGCCACTACAATCAGCACCAGTCAGCAGTACAGTATGAGCATACCTGTACATTTTCTGTGGTACCGTAGCTGCACTGCATGGTCTATCCTGGCAGTCTGGATCACAGCTTACAAAGAGCTCTGTATGGAGAGGTAACTAGACCAGTGACTCCTGTGAGACTACAAATCCCAGCACACCTTGTCAACTGGATTTGCTGGGACATGTAGTACAATCACACCTAGAGAGGGGTTTTTAACTGTATGTATGTGTGCATATATCCCCTCGGTGTCCCTGCCTGCACCCTCCTTGTAATTCCCCCTCAGTGTTCCTGCCCGCACCATCCCCGCCCCATCCCTGTAACTGCCCCCTCAGTGACCCTGTCCATACACTCCTGTAATTCCCCCTTAGTGTCCCTGCCCGCACCATCCCTGTAACTTCCCCCTCAGTGACCCTGCTCATATACTCCTGTAATTCCCTCTCAGTGTCCCTGCCCGAACCCTCCCTCCCCGTAATTCCCTCTCAGTGTCCCTGGCCACACCCTCCCCGTAATTCCCTCTCAGTGTCCCTACCCACACTCTTCCCATAATTCCCCCTCAGTGTCCCTGCCTGCACCCCTCCCCGTGATTGCCTCTCAGTCTCCCTACCCTCACCCTAACCGTAATTCCCTCTCAGTCTCCCTACCCTCACCCTAACCATAATTCCATCTCAGTCTCCCTGCCTGCACCCTCCCCTTAATTCCATCTCAGTGTCCCTACCTGCTCATAATTCCTCCTCAGCAGGGCCGTAACTAGGTGTGTGTCAGCGGTGCCTGGCACACAGCGCACATGCACTGTGGGTGCAGTACCGCTGGTAACACCCGTAGTTACGCAATGCAATGTGAGCTTGCGGTAGTTAAAGCCCTGCCCCCACCCTCGGAAACATGAGCTTACAGTACAGCCAGACCACTCGCCCCCCCTCCACCAGAGGTTATAATGAGCCGCGGCAATACTGCCCGATCCCCTCCGCCGCCGCCGCCACCACCGAAGGTTAAAGTGAGCTGTGGGTTGCCGTAGTGCCCGATCCTCACCTCGCACCCACTCCTGCCAGAGTTACAATGCAGTGCATACAACAGCAACCCGGCAGTCATGTCCTCTCCCTCCTGCCTGGAGGTTACAGTGACGATCTTCTGCACTCCTGCAGACCTGTAGTCCCAGGGGACATGGCGGCTGAAAATCTATAGATCTACAATCACACACAGCGGCAGTGAGCGGCCAGAAAGCTCCTGGACTGCACCTAAGCAGCCCTTCTGCCCCAGCCTGTGCTTGTCAGTGAGCGGCCTGGTCTCCGGGCAATGGATTGACAGTGTCCCATGAGATCAGGATCATGCAGCAGCCACACAACTACAACTGGGTGAGCAGAACAGCAGCAAGTGATGGGGACTTTTCATGCCGTCCCTTATAAAGGTGAGAGGAGAGAAGTGCCTGGGTCCTGATTCTGTGGAACCACGAGTCCCATCATGCCCTGACAGACATTACATGATAGAGCATGCTTGGATTTGTGGTTCCACCATAGCTGGAAAGCAGACATTGCCTACCTCTGAGTTCTCATAATTTTTGTACAGGGCCGTAGCTAGGTGTGTGCCGAATGTTCTCGGTCCACAGTACAATGGCCCTCATTCCGAGTTGATCACTCGCTAGCTGCTTTTAGCAGCAGTGCAAACGCTAAGCCGCCGCCCTCTGGGAGTGTATCTCAGCTTAGCAGAAGTGCGAACGAAAGGATCGCTGCGCTGCTACAAAAAAAGATTGTGTATTTTCTGAATAGCTCCAGACCTACTCCTAGCTTGTGATCACTTCAGACTATTTAGTTCCTGTTTTGATGTCACAAACACGCCCTGCGTTTGGCCAGCCACGCCTGCGTTTCCCCAGGCACGCCTGCGTTTGTATCTGACACGCCTGCGTTTTTCCACACACTCCCCGAAAACGGTCAGTTACCACCCAGAAACACCCACTTCCTGTCAATCACTCTGCGGCCAGCAGTGCGACTGAAAAGCATCGCTAGACCTTTTGTGAAACTGCATCGGCTGTTGTGAAAGATTATCGCACATGCGCATTGCGTCGCATACGCATGCGCAGAAGTGCCGCTTATTTACCTAAACGCTGCGCTGCGAACGAAAACTGCTAGCGAACAACTCGGAATGACCACCATAGGCACTGAGGACAGAGAACCACATGTAACGTGTAAAAGGGAGCTCTACCTGGAGTAATGTGTGTAAGTGGCATCATTTGATTAATGGAGACCACTGTGCAGCGTAATATGAATTGGTATTATTTTGTTGCCATGCCCCTAACACATAAAGTCACACCCCTCTAATTTTGGCGCTCACCTACAGCACGCACTGGCCCTATTTTAAATGTGGTGGTGGTGGGGGTGGGGGCACTGAGGCTGTTTCTTGCACACAGCACTAACATGTCTAGTTACGGCACTGCTCCTCAGTGTCCCTGCCCGCACCCTCCCCATAATTCCACCTCAGTGTCCCTGCCCGCACCCTCCCCATAATTCCACCTCAGTGTCCCTGCCCGCACCCTCCCCATAATTCCATCTCAGTGTCCCTGCCCGCACCCTCCCCATAATTCCACCTCAGTGTCCCTGCCCGCACCCTCCCCATAATTCCATCTCAGTGTACCTGCCCGCACCCTCCCCATAATTCCACCTCAGTGTCCCTGCCCGCACCCTCCCCATAATTCCACCTCAGTGTCCCTGCCCGCACCCTCCCCATAATTCCATCTCAGTGTCCCTGCCCGCACCCTCCCCATAATTCCACCTCAGTGTCCCTGCCCGCACCCTCCTCGCAATTCCTCCTCAGTGTCCCTGCCCGCACCCTCCCCATAATTCCATCTCAGTGTCCCTGCCCGCACCCTCCCCATAATTCCACCTCAGTGTCCCTGCCCGCACCCTCCTCGCAATTCCTCCTCAGTGTCCCTTCCCGCACCCTCCGTGTAATTGCCCCACAGTGTCCTTGACCTCAGCCTCCCTGTAGCCCTCCCTCTCATTTTCCCTACCCAAACCCTCCCTGAAATTACCCCTTAGTGTCCCTGACCTCCGTCTTCCTGTGACTCTCCGCTCAGTGTCCTTGCCCACACCCTCCTGTAATTCCACCTCAGTGTACCTGTCTGTACCCTCCCCGTAATTCCCCCTCTGTGTCCCTGCCTGCACACTCCTGTAATTCCCCCTCGGTGTCCCTACCCACACCCTCCCTGTAATTGCCCCTCAGTGTCCCTGACATCAGCCTATCTGTAACTCCCCCCTCTGTGTCCCTGGGTGGGGAAGGTGGGGGCACCAGTTTCTTACTTTGCCATGGGTGCTCAGACCCCTAGATACACCATTGTGTGGGAATACTCCTAGCATTAGTATGCTGCAACCACCCATTTTGTGCCATCTCTTCTAGGTGTAACCTATTCCACCCTGGGTATTCCTATGTACTGCGCCCAAGACGCCTGCGTCTTCTGGTACCTTTTGTGGGTGGAATGGACAACCCGTGAAAGTTATTACACAAAATGTCTGCACCTAACCCTGCAATTATACTTATTGTGCGCTCAAGGTTTTTGTTCTTAATTATTTCTGTGTTGTTTTGTACTAGTGGTAATTCTAAAACCTACAGTATGTGCTATGTTTTAAACGTTTATAAAGCGACTTTGAATCCTGCAGGAGAATAGCAATGTATTATAAATAAAATAATATTATTTACTAAAGGGTAGCAGAACATACAGTATATAAATATAATTTTCAAATCATGTTATTGAGGAAAATGCAGTATAATGCCCAATATTCTGTCTTTTTGCCTTTAGCACCAGCTGATCTGATGTGGCGGCTGGATTTCATGTAAGTGAGCAGACCATGCTACCAAGCAAAAAGTAGAAGCATTTGTAAATACTGTAGCGTACTGGGTCAAGCACACCATAGGGCACACAGTGGCTGCTTTTCTGTTGCCTAATTCATCGCTTGCTTGCTTTATTGTATTGCATTTCTTTTTCCAGTAAATGTGGTAAGTTTAAATAAGCTGAAAGCTGCATAAGCCTGAGGCCATATAAGAGTTCAACTTTTTGTGATTGGTTGTTTAATGACTAAGCAGTTGCTAGGCAGATCAGTTTTTTCCTGTGGTTTTCCCTATTGGATTAGAAGGTTGTCCATCAAGCGTAATAGGTTTGTCTTAGGATAGTATATAGGGCAGAGCATTTGCCTCAGACTTCCTCTTGCCATTCATTGTATGCCCGCCCGCCCTCCCGGATTGCATCGATTGTTTTATTTCCTTCAGTAGGCTATTGAAAGCCAGATTGGCGGGAAGTCGCTACCAACCAGCTGTCACACAGGCATAAGTGGTCATTGTGGGGCTCCCTCTTTAGAAGGACGGCAGGTGTGTCCTTCTCTTGCGGTTGGACATTTAGACGTTCCCCTGCGGGAACCGAACGTTTGCCAGAGAAAAGAGGGGTGAGGCCAGTACAATGCGGGTTATGCGGGAAGGAGGCGGGGTCTGGGTACTCCCCTCCTTGGTTTGGTGGTTTTCATCTAGGTGACTGGTGCTGGTGTCTGGTAACGACTTTCTGTTGCCATCCTCCAAGCCAAATTTAAATCTATAATCTTAATTAATTCTAATTCGATCACAATTATAGTTTAAAGAGTTGGTCAGCGATCAATAAACATCGTCTAACCTTTAACTCCAGCTACCGTGTCCGTGTCTTTATTTCAGTGTGTGGTGTCGTGTTATTTTAGTGATAAGCTAGCTTAAGAAAAAGGTTTATGTAATCACAATAAAGTTATGGGCGCCTTATACAATTTACATTGTCACATTAAAGAGAACAATGATCAACATATTTATTTTAATAAATAATAAGAGGTCATTGTTTTGTTGTCTGCTTTTGGATTTTACATCAAGAACATTTGCACCCTGTGATCAGTTAACACAGCATTAATGCATTTTTTCAGCTTTCATTAGTAGGTTCTCTTCTTCCTAGGTTTTCTGCCAGAAATTACTGCCAACTTAGAAGACTCTGGGACCTGAAAAATTCATCATGACAGTGTCATATTGGCTTCTGTGCCAGAGTACATCAAACTGAGTCTGAGGCGCAGATCAAACATTAGAGTCACATGTTCTGTCGAGCTGCAGTTACTAGAGAAACTGGATGAACAAGGTCACAACGACAACAGATTTTCAGTACTGTAAGTTACAAGGAGTCTTTGGAAAAAACATTCTTCCCTATTGTTTTCTGAATGTTTGCAACCTGAAAACATTTCTGGTTCACCTAGTGTTACAGAGATGGAAATGTTTCACATAACATAGAAATACACAATTTAAGCTGTTCCAGTTACTTTTATCTCAGAAAAGTATTTTTGACCCTTTAGGGCCAGATTCACTTAGCCACGTGAGGAAAAGTGGTTGTAGTTTTGGACTTTTACGCCCTGGAGCTATTCAGTTACAAGCCCTTTTCCTTGTGCAAAAAATCCGGTGCTGGTGCACATTAACCCATAAGAACATAATGGCAGAAAGCCCTACAGATGTGGACTCTTACATCTTTGCCCGAGATATGTTCACAACGCAGGCAAAGATTCCTGGCACTGTGCTGAAATTTCCCAGCATTTGTGCTGAAAATTCTTTCTGCGTAAACACTGGAGGGTGGGCAGTTTATGTAAATCAAAGCCAGTTTGTGCAAGGGCCTCCAAATTGCCTTTTTTCCCACCCAGTAGTCAAAAGGATTCTGTCTGGAGATTCGAAGGGGTTTAGCAAACGAAGGGGGTGAACAAAGTCGCACTGGGGTACAGTGCACAGAACAGTACAAACACTAGAATAATATGCATGTTTTAATTATTTAAATTCGCAGCTCAGCTTACACTGTATGGATTCAAAGATAATTTCTATATATGTGAACAAAGTCGCACTGGGGTACAGCACACACAGGTTGTACAAACTTGGAAAATTTTTCTTTTTTTCTTTTTTCGCATCTGACACTGCGGAGTCACACTGCAGTGCTTATATGTGAATGCAGTCAGAGGGATATAGCCTGCGTATTTAGTGCAACGCCACTGTGTAAAACAATTAGACTGAGGGGACTGGTCACAGCACAGCCACTTGATAGACACAGCATACCTTGTGGATGGACACAGCACAGCATACAGCCTGAAGTCAAATGGCACAGAGTAAGCCGCTAGTCTGATGCTGAGGTGCTAACATTTTGCCTCAATTTGGAATCTGATCCTGGCGGGAAAACCCGAGCCAGGGCTTGGATTTACACGGATAACAGAAAATCCAAATGGCTCATCTCTAGCTTGCATTCACACAAAAATCCTGGGTTGATGTCAATTCACATGCAAAAATCCGTGACTTTTGTGCTAGTGTGAAAGGGATATTAATGAAGACAGTTTAGGTTTGGTACAGCGGATACTCATCGAGATAATTCAGCTTGCTGTAATGGTCCTGATCATTTCAGCTTCTAACTTGCTGATCACAGCACTAGTAATCACAATCCATCTAGAAAAGGCCTATGCTTTTATTCTAAGGGCACTACAGTATTTTAATTAGGAATTTATTGCCAGGCCCGACAACAGTGGGGTACAAAAGGTACACCTGTGCTGGGCCACGAGGTTCAGGGGGGCGTCGGTGCCAACCATCTGATTTTGATCCATAGATTGCACCAGCATGTGCAATATCAAGCACACACAATCTGCTGCATATGGCCCTCATTCCGAGTTGTTCGCTCGTTATTTTTCTTTGCATCGGTGCGATTTTCCGCTAACTGTGCATGCGCAATGTTCGCACTGCGGCTGCGTCAAGTAAATTTGCTAAGAAGTTTGGTATTTTACTCACGGCATTACGAGGCTTTTTCTTCGTTCTGGTGATCGGAGTGTGATTGACAGGAAGTGGGTGTTTCTGGGCGGAAACTGGACGTTTTATGGGAGTGTGTGAAAAAACGCTGCCGTTTCTGGGAAAAACGCGGAAGTGGCTGGAGAAACGGGGAAGTGTCTGGGCGAGCGCTGGGTGTGTTTGTGACGTCAAACCAGGAACGAAACTGACTGAACTGATCGCAGTGGCAGAGTAAGTGTGGAGCTACTCAGAAACTGCTAAGAAATTTCTATTCGCAATTTTGAGAATCTTTCGTTCGCAATTCTGCTAAGCTAAGATTCACTCCCAGTAGGCGGCGGCTTAGCGTGTGCAATGCTGCTAAAAGCAGCTTGCGAGCGAACAACTCGGAATGAGGGCCTATGCACAGAAATCAATGACGTTGCAGCAGCGGCATCGTTACTCGCGACACTACACTGTGCCTGCCTTTCTTGTCCCTGCCTACCTTCTGCCAAAAGCCCTCAAGAGGAGCAGGAAAAGGTGAGTCGAGCAGGAATAAGCACATGGCACTGTCGCGGCTAAGCAGCAAGCACTACTATCTGCAGCAGTGCCAAAACCTTCCCCACAACAGCAACATGTACAGGAGCTCCTCGACACAGACTACAATCAGAAGTGAACACTGACTGGTGGTAGCCTACATCTAGGGGCAGATTCTATGAGCCCCAGGACATACTGTACGGCTGCAGCTCTGCCGTGAGTATTCAATTACTGCAGCTACCCTATATGGCAAGCCCCAGATGCAGGGTAATTCTGTAGATCTGGATACTTAACCCAGGAGTTATGAGTTAACATCCGTTAGCTATGGACTTAAAGCGCATGGAAATTGGCAAGTAATTGAATAGTTGTGGCCATTAAGCCCAGGAGCTGCAACTGAATGAAAAGTTCCATAGCTAATTGAATCTGCACCAAAGTGTAAGTGAATGTCTGATGGCCGGTGAATCTGCATGCCGTACCTTTACCCCCGTTATTTGTCCTATTCAGTAAGAGGAGTAATATTAACATTTGGTACTTAGGTGTTACAATTACATGTATTAGCACACGCAGGGGAGGGATGTATGGGTGTGGGTGTCAAAGGTAGTTGGCTTGGGGTGTGTGTTGGGAAGTGGGGATTGAGGGGGGACGCCAAAGAAATCAGGGTACCAGGACCCAAGATTTCTGTTGCCGGCCCTGTATGTTGCTAGTGTCAAAAGACACTAATCCTAAAATACAAATTGCTATATATAAAATAGTTGGTTTCAAATGTTCATCTGAGAGAAATCTACTTAAGCTGAAGATCTGATCATTTCTGTACGGGATCATTTTGTGCCTCGATTGATTAATGATTATAAAGCACAATAACTTGCACTGAGGAAGATAATGATAACTGGTAAATCAATGCTGATTGGCTGTTGTGTAGACACTGACATATCATAAGCATATGTCTCCATTCTCACATGTAATGTACTATGGCATACAGCAGTGATATTGAACCTTTTTCAACTCACGGCACACTGAACAACATTTTAAACACACGCCATCAGGTTTTTTTTTTACAATAAAATATATGTTATTGATAATTGTTGTTATTTCCTGTTTTTTTCTGAAAACCTATAATTGAAAAAGGTGTCCTTTATAAAATAAGTAGAGATGTGCGGTGGGCACTTTTCATGTTTTGTGTTTTGGTTCTAATTCCATTTTCGTGTTTTGGTTTTGGCTTGGTTTTGCCAAAACCGCCCTTTCGTGTTTTGGTTTTGCTTTTGGATCTGGATGATTTTTGAAAACAAAACAAAACATAAAAACAGCTAAAATCACAGAATTTGGGTGTAATTTTTTCTCCTACGGTATTATTAACCTCAATAACAATCATTTCCACTAATTTCCAGTCTATTCTGAACACCTCACAATATTGTTGCACCGAGGTGGCTGTATGACTAAGCTAAGCGACACATGTGTTCGGCACAAACACCTGGCCCATCTAGGAGTGGCACTGCAGTTACAGACAGGATGGCACTATTCAAAAACTAGTCCCCAAGCAGCACATAATGCAAAGAAGAAAAATAATTGCAATGAGGTAGTTGTATGACTAAGCCAAGCGACACAAACAATTGGCCCATCTAGTAGTGGCACTGCAGTGGCAGACAGGAGGGCAGATATAAAAAAAGGCCCCTAACAGCACATGATGCAAAGAAGAAAAAAGGTGCACCGAGGTTGCTGTATGACTAAGCTAAGCGACACAACCACCTGGCCCATCTAGTAGTGTCACGCAGTGGCTGCATGTCGAGAGGGGGCCGCAATTATACGGTCCACTGACAGCATCTTCAGCACGCTCCAGTCACTTTTAAAAGAATTCTGCAATTGGTGGACTTATACGGTAGTACCCCAGGACTAATATAGCAGTACCCCTGGACTCATACGGCAGTGTCACACAGGATGGCACTTTTCAAAAACTAGGCACCAAACAGCACCTCATGCAAAGATGTTGAAGAGGTGCAATGAGGTAGCTGTATGACTAAGCCAAGCGACACAAACAATTCCCACTGGAATTATACGTCCAAATCACTGGAATTAATTGGCAAGATCACTGTAATTAATAATTATAAATCACTGAAATTAATTGGCAAAATCACTGTAATTATACGTCCAAATCACTGGAATTAAATGGCAAAATCCCGCTATCGCCTCTCTAGTAAAGTGGAATCTGATGGGATTTGGTACCGGGGACACAATACCTCCATCAATTGTCTAAATCCCACTGCACCAGTGGCGGATACCGGACGCACGTCTAACACCAACATAAGTGTCAAGGCCTCAATTATGAGGGCTTCCATCGTCATGTGAAGCTGAACCACTAGTCATTGTTATGCACACCAGTGCCAGCAGGAATGTACTGGTGTCTGAACGGTGAGGGATGCAAAACAAATGAACTCACAGACAGACTGGGGAATATGACATTACATACACAGAAGGTGATAGGGTAACAAAATAAACACAAAGTGAACAGAGAAGCCCAAAGGCTAAGAAACTGGGTGTCTCCTTAGTATTAGGAATGCTCAGATGGAAAGAAGCAAGATGTAGTGATTTAATACGTAGAGAACCCGAAATGCTGTTGCTAAGGGCAACAGCAAAACCCTAAAGGGTTACCAACGGGTGTGGCAGTAAACTCCTTGGTCAGAGATGGAATAATAGACACAAGGAGAGTCTCCACAATCCTAGTCCTCACTTGCAGTGCACTGGTTCAGCTTACTGCCACTAAACTGACACCTGAACACCTTGCACAGTGAGAAAGGATTTTGGCAGGCAAGTCTGAGAATACAGCCGCAAACTTGCTAGGTTCACAGAGTAGCAAAAGAACCCCAGCAGGTTAAACGACTGACTTCAGTCTTACTGCTAGGTCTGGATTGGCAGAGTGTAAATCCAAATCCCAAGGCCTATTTGCAGTAAGCAACAAACAAATACAAAGTTTACACAGTACTAGCTAGCTTTCAGGAACTGACTAACCAACAAAGATTCAGCAGCATCTGCCTAACCTGAGAAGAGGGTTTATATAGCAGGTGCTGTCCACGCCCCACTCAGACCTCACAGACTGTGAGCACAAAAACCAGCACCGGATCCCCTGCCGTGCACAGAGCCTGTAACCACTGCACAGCAAAAGACCCGAACCAGAGTATCAGCTACGCTCAGGTTACTCCGCTAGCACTTGTCTCCCGGTTGCCATGACGACGTGGCAGCACAGAGCAGGAGACCCTAACAGTACCCCCCCTCTGACGAGGGGTCAAAGAACCCCTACCACCGGGTTTATCGGGGAACTGCGAGAAGAAAGAGCGTAACAGTCTGGGGGCATGAAGATCACAACTGCACACCCACGACCGCTCCTCCGGGCCATACCCTTTCCAGTGCACCAAAAATGACAGCCGACCCGAACCATCTTGGAGTCAAGAATCCTTTCAACAACAAACTCCCTCTGGCCACGTATCAGAAGAGGGGAAGGTCTTCCACTGGAAGAAGGATTACTAATCGCCCGTTTTAAAAGGGAACAATGAAATGTTTTATTGATACCCAAAGAACGGGGTAGATCTAACTGAAATGCCACCGGATTGATAACCCTAGTGATCTTATAAGGACCGATAAACCGGGGGCCTAACTTATGAGATGGCTGTCTCAACTTCAAATTCTTGGTAGACAACCAGACGAAGTCCCCTAATTTGAAGCTGCAGGGTCTTTTCCGCTTATCAAAAACCCTTTTGGTCACTAATGACACAGACACAAGGGCTTTCTTCACTTTCCTCCAAATACCTCTAAGGACCGAAACCACAGAGGAACCACCAGGCGTGGAGTCCAGGGGGTCAAAAGAATTGGCCTTAGCATGATGCCCATACACACAAAGGAAGGGAGAGATCCCTGTAGCAGAGTGAGCCGCGTTGTTATAGGCAAACTCCGCCATGGACAGATGAGCAACCCAGTCAGTCTGACACTTGGAGACATAACACCTGAGGAACTGCTCCAAGGACTGGTTCACCCTTTCAGTCTGCCCATTAGACTGCGGATGGTAGCCTGACGACAAGCTGACAGAAATCTGGAGATCGGAACAAAATGCCCTCCAGAATTTGGCCACAAACTGGGATCCGCGGTCAGAGACCACATCAAGTGGCAACCCGTGGAGGCGCACAACATGCAGCATAAATAATTCAGACAGGCGTCTGGCCAATGGCAGCCCAACCAATGGAATGAAGTGCGCCATCTTTGAAAACCTGTCAACGACAACCCAGATGGCTGTCATCCCCGAGGATTTGGGCAAGTCCACCACAAAATCCATTGAAATGTGGGTCCATGGCTTAGATGGAATAGAGAGTGGATGTAATGGGCCAACAGGAACCCCTCTAGGAGTCTTATTTCGGGCACAGATGTCACATGCCCGAACCCACTGATCCACATCCCTAGCCACCGAGGGCCACCACACCGCCCTAGATAGCAACTCCCGAGTTCTGGCAATACCCGGGTGACCTGCCGACTTCTTGGCATGGAATTCCAGGAACACTCGCTGTCTTAACCTAGGAGGCACAAACAAAAGACCTACTGGAAGGTCTGGAGGAGCCTGCTCCTGTGCTCTAAGGACTAATGACAAGAGGTCCTGGGTAATGCCCACTTTAATACATGATGGGGACACAATGGGCAATGGCTCCTCGGTGGTCTCCTGGATTGGAGCAAAACTCTGCGAGAGCGCATCAGCCTTGATGTTTTTTGACCCAGGGCGATATGTTATCAAAAAATTAAAGCGAGCAAAAAACAAAGCCCATCGTGCCTGCCTGGCATTGAGGCGCTTCGCTGACTCTAAATATGCCAAATTCTTATGGTCGGTGAGAATTGAGACCACAAACTTAGCCCCATCAAGCTAGTGTCTCCACTCCTCGAGTGCATCCTTAATAGCCAACAATTCCCGGTTACTCACGTCATAATTCATCTCGGCAGGCGAAAATTTATGGGAAAAGTAAGCACAGGGATGAAGGCGATTATCAGACACCCCCATCTGAGAGAGCACTGCCCCAATACCCATCTCAGAGGCATCCACCTCCACCACAAAAGGACGCTCTGGATCTGGGTGTCGCAGCACCTTGGCCGAGACAAATGCCCTTTTGAGACGGGCAAAAGCCGCTTTGGCCTCACATGACCAGTGAGCAACATCCGCCCCTTTCTTAGTGAGTGCCACCAAGGGCGCCACTATAGACGAAAATCCAGCGATAAATCGTCTATAAAAATTTGCAAAGCCCAGAAAACACTGAAGCGCCTTCAAACTAGTGGGCTGCACCCAATCCAGGACTGCCTGTACCTTGGAACCCTCCATTTGGAAACCTTCTGGGGAGATAATATATCCTAGAAATGCGATTTGCTGAACTTCAAATTCGCACTTCTCCAGCTTCGCCCCAAGCCGGTGGTCTCTGAGTTTCTGGAGGACTAAGCGTACATGCTTCCGATGTTCCTCCAGGGAATGGGAGAAGATTAGGATGTCATCTAAGTATACAACTAAGAATCTATCCAAATATTCCCTGAGCACATCGTTCATGAAGTCCTGGAAGACTGCCGGGGCATTACAGAGCCCAAAAGGCATCACCAAATATTCATAATGCCCTGAGTGGGTATTAAAGGCAGTCTTCCATTCATCCCCTTCTCTTATTCGGATTAGATTGTACGCACCGCGTAGGTCAATCTTAGAAAAAATGGTGGCAGTACGAAGCTGGTCAAACAAGACCGAAATGAGAGGCAGTGGGTATGAGTTTTTAATCGGGATACGGTTCAATTCCCTGAAGTCAATGCAGGGTCGCAACGAACCGTCCTTTTTACCCATGAAGAAGAACCCCGACCCAACTGGAGACTGTGAAGGTCTGATAAATCCCTTAGCCAAGTTCTCCTGAATGTACTGTGCCATAGCCTGAGTCTCAGGACGTGACAGGGAGTACAACCTGCTCTTGGGAAGCTTAGCATTCGGTAACAAATCAATGGCACAGTCATAGGGGCGATGGGGAGGTAGTACCTCTGCAACTCTTTTGGAGAACACGTCCGCAAAATCTGCATAACATCCTGGCAATCCTGGCAAACTTAGCTGCGAAAGCCTGACTGGAAGGCTCAAGCAACTCCTGAAACAATCAGTACCCCAACTAAGAATCTCCCCAGAGACCCAGTCAAATTGAGGATTGTGGGCCCTTAACCAGGGTAACCCCAACACCAATGGGGCAAAAGTACAGACAGTCACATAAAAGGACAATTTTTCAGAGTGTGTGGCTCCAATAGACAAAGAAATCTGGCTAGTGCAAGAGGTAATTTTACCCTGGGATAATGGTTCCCCGTTTAACCCACAAATCTCAATTTCCGATGCCAAGGGTACTAAGGGAACAGAGTGTTTCAGGGCGAATTGGCGGTCCATAAAAACCCCGTCGGCCCCACTGTCCACAAAGGCCTCAGTCTTGACAGTTTGACCGAGGATCTTCAAGGTCACCGGAATGATAAAAGTCTTCTTGGGAAATTCTGACTTCTGGCCTGACAGGATATTTCCCATCACCCTCAGGCCCTGAAGTTTTCCGGCTTTTCTGGGCATGATACTACCACATGACCTTTATTCCCACAGTACAAACATAACCCCTGCTGTCTCCTCCGCATCTTCTCACGCGAGGAGAGGCGGGTAGCCCCAATCTGCATAGGCTCCTCGGAAAATTCCTCAGAGTCTGAGGTTCCCTTGGGAAAGAAGGAAACCTCGGTCTCCCTTTCAAGCCTGCGCTCTCTCAGCCGTCTATCCACCCGAATGGCTAACTGCATGAGCTGATCCAAGCTATCAGACAAGGGATATTGTACCAGTTGGTCTTTTAACTGGTTAGAAAGACCTCTTCGGTACTGGTGTCTCAGGGCTGGGTCATTCCACTGGGTATCATGGGCCAACCTCCGAAACTCCGTACAATAAACCTCAACTGGCCTTCGCCCTTGCTTAAGGATCAAAATCTGAGCCTCGGCTGAGGCCGTCTTGTCAGGGTCATCATACAACATGCCCAGTGCCGTAAAAAAAGCATCAACACTTTTAAGCGACGGACAGTCAGGCTGCAACCCATATGCCCAGACCTGTGGGTCTCCTTGTAGCAAGGAAATCACTATGCCCACCCGCTGAATCTCCGACCCAGAAGACTGAGGCCTAAGCTGGAAATATAGCTTGCAGCTCTCCTTGAAACAAAAGAACTGCGAGCGATCTCCAGAAAAACGATCCGGGAGATTTACTTTCGGCTCCTTAACCCCTGAAGGTACTGCTGCTGCGGGAGCTCCGCCAGCGGCCTGCGAGGTGTGCATTTTAATGGACAAATCATTAAATTGTCGAGTCAGGACCTGCACCTGATCGACCACCTGTTGCAAAGTATTTTGAGGGGTATGCTCCATATTCCCACAAAATTTCAACAGGAGTATTGGGCTGCTGAATATGTTATGCACACCAGTGCCAGCAGGAATGTACTGGTGTCTGAACGGTGAGGGATGCAAAACAAATGAACTCACAGACAGACTGGGGAATATGACATTACATACACAGAAGGTGATAGGGTAACAAAATAAACACAAAGTGAACAGAGAAGCCCAAAGGCTAAGAAACTGGGTATCTCCCTAGTATTAGGAATGCTCAGATGGAAAGAAGCAAGATGTAGTGATTTAATACATAGAGAACCCGAAATGCTGTTGCTAAGGGCAACAGCAAAACCCTAAAGGGTTACCAACGGGTGTGGCAGTAAACTCCTTGGTCAGAGATGGAATAATAGACACAAGGAGAGTCTCCACAATCCTAGTCCTCACTTGCAGTGCACTGGTTCAGCTTACTGCCACTAAACTGACACCTGAACACCTTGCACAGTGAGAAAGGATTTTGGCAGGCAAGTCTGAGAATACAGCCGCAAACTTGCTAGGTTCACAGAGTAGCAAAAGAACCCCAGCAGGTTAAACGACTGACTTCAGTCTTACTGCTAGGTCTGGATTGGCAGAGTGTAAAACCAAATCCCAAGGCCTCTTTGCAGTAAGCAACAAACAAATACAAAGTTTACACAGTACTAGCTAGCTTTCAGGAACTGACTAACCAACAAAGATTCAGCAGCATCTGCCTAACCTGAGAAGAGGGTTTATATAGCAGGTGCTGTCCACGCCCCACTCAGACCTCACAGACTGTGAGCACAAAAACCAGCACCGGATCCCCTGCCGTGCACAGAGCCTGTAACCACTGCACAGCAAAAGACCCGAACCGGAGTATCAGCTACGCTCAGGTTACTCCGCTAGCACTTGTCTCCCGGTTGCCATGACGACGTGGCAGCACAGAGCAGGAGACCCTAACAGTACCCCCCCTCTGACGAGGGGTCAAAGAACCCCTACCACCGGGTTTATCGGGGAACTGCGAGAAGAAAGAGCGTAACAGTCTGGGGGCATGAAGATCACAACTGCGCACCCACGACCGCTCCTCCGGGCCATACCCCTTCCAGTGCACCAAAAATGACAGCCGACCCCGAACCATCTTAGAGTCAAGAATCCTTTCAACAACAAACTCCCTCTGGCCACGTATCAGAAGAGGGGAAGGTCTTCCACTGGAAGAAGGATTACTAATCGCCCGTTTTAAAAGGGAACAATGAAATGTTTTATTGATACCCAAAGAACGGGGTAGATCTAACTGAAATGCCACCGGATTGATAACCCTAGTGATCTTATAAGGACCGATAAACCGGGGGCCTAACTTATGAGATGGCTGTCTCAACTTCAAATTCTTGGTAGACAACCAGACGAAGTCCCCTAATTTGAAGCTGCAGGGTCTTTTCCGCTTATCAAAAACCCTTTTGGTCACTAATGACACAGACACAAGGGCTTTCTTCACTTTCCTCCAAATACCTCTAAGGACCGAAACCACAGAGGAACCACCAGGCGTGGAGTCCAGGGGGTCAAAAGAATTGGCCTTAGCATGATGCCCATACACACAAAGGAAGGGAGAGATCCCTGTAGCAGAGTGAGCCGCGTTGTTATAGGCAAACTCCGCCATGGACAGATGAGCAACCCAGTCAGTCTGACACTTGGAGACATAACACCTGAGGAACTGCTCCAAGGACTGGTTCACCCTTTCAGTCTGCCCATTAGACTGCGGATGGTAGCCTGATGACAAGCTGACAGAAATCTGGAGATCGGAACAAAATGCCTTCCAGAATTTGGCCACAAACTGGGATCCGCGGTCAGAGACCACATCAAGTGGCAACCCGTGGAGGCGCACAACATGCAGCATAAATAATTCAGACAGGCGTCTGGCCAATGGCAGCCCAACCAATGGAACGAAGTGCGCCATCTTCGAAAACCTGTCAACGACAACCCAGATGGCTGTCATCCTCGAGGATTTGGGCAAGTCCACCACAAAATCCATTGAAATGTGGGTCCATGGCTTAGATGGAATAGAGAGTGGATGTAATGGGCCAACAGGAACCCCTCTAGGAGTCTTATTTCGGGCACAGATGTCACATGCCCGAACCCACTGATCCACATCCCTAGCCACCGAGGGCCACCACACCGCCCTAGATAGCAACTCCCGAGTTCTGGCAATACCCAGGTGACCTGCCGACTTCTTGGCATGGAATTCCAGGAACACTCGCTGTCTTAACCTAGGAGGCACAAACAAAAGACCTACCGGAAGGTCTGGAGGAGCCTGCTCCTGTGCTCTAAGGACTAATGACAAGAGGTCCTGGGTAATGCCCACTTTAATACATGATGGGATCACAATGGGCAATGGCTCCTCGGTGGTCTCCTGGATTGGAGCAAAACTCTGCGAGAGCGCATCAGCCTTGATGTTTTTTGACCCAGGGCGATATGTTATCAAAAAATTAAAGCGAGCAAAAAACAAAGCCCATCGTGCCTGCCTGGCATTGAGGCGCTTCGCTGACTCTAAATATGCCAAATTCTTATGGTCGGTGAGAATTGAGACCACAAACTTAGCCCCATCAAGCCAGTGTCTCCACTCCTCGAGTGCATCCTTAATAGCCAACAATTCCCGGTTACTCACGTCATAATTCATCTCGGCAGGCGAAAATTTATGGGAAAAGTAAGCACAGGGATGAAGGCGATTATCAGACACCCCCATCTGAGAGAGCACTGCCCCAATACCCATCTCAGAGGCATCCACCTCCACCACAAAAGGACGCTCTGGATCTGGGTGTCGCAGCACCTTGGCCGAGACAAATGCCCTTTTGAGACGGGCAAAAGCCGCTTTGGCCTCACAAGACCAGTGAGCAACATCCGCCCCTTTCTTAGTGAGTGCCACCAAGGGCGCCACTATAGACGAAAATCCAGCGATAAATCGTCTATAAAAATTTGCAAAGCCCAGAAAACACTGAAGCGCCTTCAAACTAGGGGGCTGCACCCAATCCAGGACTGCCTGTACCTTGGAACCCTCCATTTGGAAACCTTCTGGGGAGATAATATATCCTAGAAATGCGATTTGCTGAACTTCAAATTCGCACTTCTCCAGCTTCGCCCCAAGCCGGTGGTCTCTGAGTTTCTGGAGGACTAAGCGTACATGCTTCCGATGTTCCTCCAGGGAATGGGAGAAGATTAGGATGTCATCTAAGTATACAACTAAGAATCTATCCAAATATTCCCTGAGCACATCGTTCATGAAGTCCTGGAAGACTGCCGGGGCATTACAGAGCCCAAAAGGCATCACCAAATATTCATAATGCCCTGAGTGGGTATTAAAGGCAGTCTTCCATTCATCCCCTTCTCTTATTCGGATTAGATTGTACGCACCGCGTAGGTCAATCTTAGAAAAAATGGTGGCAGTACGAAGCTGGTCAAACAAGACCGAAATGAGAGGCAGTGGGTATGAGTTTTTAATCGGGATACGGTTCAATTCCCTGAAGTCAATGCAGGGTCGCAACGAACCGTCCTTTTTACCCATGAAGAAGAACCCCGACCCAACTGGAGACTGTGAAGGTCTGATAAATCCCTTAGCCAAGTTCTCCTGAATGTACTGTGCCATAGCCTGAGTCTCAGGACGTGACAGGGAGTACAACCTGCTCTTGGGAAGCTTAGCATTCGGTAACAAATCAATGGCACAGTCATAGGGGCGATGGGGAGGTAGTACCTCTGCAACTCTTTTGGAGAACACGTCCGCAAAATCTGCATAACATCCTGGCAATCCTGGCAAACTTAGCTGCGAAAGCCTGACTGGAAGGCTCAAGCAACTCCTGAAACAATCAGTACCCCAACTAAGAATCTCCCCAGAGACCCAGTCAAATTGAGGATTGTGGGCCCTTAACCAGGGTAACCCCAACACCAATGGGGCAAAAGTACAGACAGTCACATAAAAGGACAATTTTTCAGAGTGTGTGGCTCCAATAGACAAAGAAATCTGGCTAGTGCAAGAGGTAATTTTACCCTGGGATAATGGTTCCCCGTTTAACCCACAAATCTCAATTTCCGATGCCAAGGGTACTAAGGGAACAGAGTGTTTCAGGGCGAATTGGCGGTCCATAAAAACCCCGTCGGCCCCACTGTCCACAAAGGCCTCAGTCTTGACAGTTTGACCGAGGATCTTCAAGGTCACCGGAATGATAAAAGTCTTCTTGGGAAATTCTGACTTCTGGCCTGACAGGATATTTCCCATCACCCTCAGGCCCTGAAGTTTTCCGGCTTTTCTGGGCATGATACTACCACATGACCTTTATTCCCACAGTACAAACATAACCCCTGCTGTCTCCTCCGCATCTTCTCACGCGAGGAGAGGCGGGTAGCCCCAATCTGCATAGGCTCCTCGGAAAATTCCTCAGAGTCTGAGGTTCCCTTGGGAAAGAAGGAAACCTCGGTCTCCCTTTCAAGCCTGCGCTCTCTCAGCCGTCTATCCACCCGAATGGCTAACTGCATGAGCTGATCCAAGCTATCAGACAAGGGATATTGTACCAGTTGGTCTTTTAACTGGTTAGAAAGACCTCTTCGGTACTGGTGTCTCAGGGCTGGGTCATTCCACTGGGTATCATGGGCCAACCTCCGAAACTCCGTACAATAAACCTCAACTGGCCTTCGCCCTTGCTTAAGGATCAAAATCTGAGCCTCGGCTGAGGCCGTCTTGTCAGGGTCATCATACAACATGCCCAGTGCCGTAAAAAAAGCATCAACACTTTTAAGCGACGGACAGTCAGGCTGCAACCCATATGCCCAGACCTGTGGGTCTCCTTGTAGCAAGGAAATCACTATGCCCACCCGCTGAATCTCCGACCCAGAAGACTGAGGCCTAAGCTGGAAATATAGCTTGCAGCTCTCCTTGAAACAAAAGAACTGCGAGCGATCTCCAGAAAAACGATCCGGGAGATTTACTTTCGGCTCCTTAACCCCTGAAGGTACTGCTGCTGCGGGAGCTCCGCCAGCGGCCTGCGAGGTGTGCATTTTAATGGACAAATCATTAAATTGTCGAGTCAGGACCTGCACCTGATCGACCACCTGTTGCAAAGTATTTTGAGGGGTATGCTCCATATTCCCACAAAATTTCAACAGGAGTATTGGGCTGCTGAATATGTTATGCACACCAGTGCCAGCAGGAATGTACTGGTGTCTGAACGGTGAGGGATGCAAAACAAATGAACTCACAGACAGACTGGGGAATATGACATTACATACACAGAAGGTGATAGGGTAACAAAATAAACACAAAGTGAACAGAGAAGCCCAAAGGCTAAGAAACTGGGTATCTCCCTAGTATTAGGAATGCTCAGATGGAAAGAAGCAAGATGTAGTGATTTAATACATAGAGAACCCGAAATGCTGTTGCTAAGGGCAACAGCAAAACCCTAAAGGGTTACCAACGGGTGTGGCAGTAAACTCCTTGGTCAGAGATGGAATAATAGACACAAGGAGAGTCTCCACAATCCTAGTCCTCACTTGCAGTGCACTGGTTCAGCTTACTGCCACTAAACTGACACCTGAACACCTTGCACAGTGAGAAAGGATTTTGGCAGGCAAGTCTGAGAATACAGCCGCAAACTTGCTAGGTTCACAGAGTAGCAAAAGAACCCCAGCAGGTTAAACGACTGACTTCAGTCTTACTGCTAGGTCTGGATTGGCAGAGTGTAAAACCAAATCCCAAGGCCTATTTGCAGTAAGCAACAAACAAATACAAAGTTTACACAGTACTAGCTAGCTTTCAGGAACTGACTAACCAACAAAGATTCAGCAGCATCTGCCTAACCTGAGAAGAGGGTTTATATAGCAGGTGCTGTCCACGCCCCACTCAGACCTCACAGACTGTGAGCACAAAAACCAGCACCGGATCCCCTGCCGTGCACAGAGCCTGTAACCACTGCACAGCAAAAGACCCGAACCGGAGTATCAGCTACGCTCAGGTTACTCCGCTAGCACTTGTCTCCCGGTTGCCATGACGACGTGGCAGCACAGAGCAGGAGACCCTAACAGTACCCCCCCTCTGACGAGGGGTCAAAGAACCCCTACCACCGGGTTTATCGGGGAACTGCGAGAAGAAAGAGCGTAACAGTCTGGGGGCATGAAGATCACAACTGCGCACCCACGACCGCTCCTCCGGGCCATACCCCTTCCAGTGCACCAAAAATGACAGCCGACCCCGAACCATCTTAGAGTCAAGAATCCTTTCAACAACAAACTCCCTCTGGCCACGTATCAGAAGAGGGGAAGGTCTTCCACTGGAAGAAGGATTACTAATCGCCCGTTTTAAAAGGGAACAATGAAATGTTTTATTGATACCCAAAGAACGGGGTAGATCTAACTGAAATGCCACCGGATTGATAACCCTAGTGATCTTATAAGGACCGATAAACCGGGGGCCTAACTTATGAGATGGCTGTCTCAACTTCAAATTCTTGGTAGACAACCAGACGAAGTCCCCTAATTTGAAGCTGCAGGGTCTTTTCCGCTTATCAAAAACCCTTTTGGTCACTAATGACACAGACACAAGGGCTTTCTTCACTTTCCTCCAAATACCTCTAAGGACCGAAACCACAGAGGAACCACCAGGCGTGGAGTCCAGGGGGTCAAAAGAATTGGCCTTAGCATGATGCCCATACACACAAAGGAAGGGAGAGATCCCTGTAGCAGAGTGAGCCGCGTTGTTATAGGCAAACTCCGCCATGGACAGATGAGCAACCCAGTCAGTCTGACACTTGGAGACATAACACCTGAGGAACTGCTCCAAGGACTGGTTCACCCTTTCAGTCTGCCCATTAGACTGCGGATGGTAGCCTGATGACAAGCTGACAGAAATCTGGAGATCGGAACAAAATGCCTTCCAGAATTTGGCCACAAACTGGGATCCGCGGTCAGAGACCACATCAAGTGGCAACCCGTGGAGGCGCACAACATGCAGCATAAATAATTCAGACAGGCGTCTGGCCAATGGCAGCCCAACCAATGGAACGAAGTGCGCCATCTTCGAAAACCTGTCAACGACAACCCAGATGGCTGTCATCCTCGAGGATTTGGGCAAGTCCACCACAAAATCCATTGAAATGTGGGTCCATGGCTTAGATGGAATAGAGAGTGGATGTAATGGGCCAACAGGAACCCCTCTAGGAGTCTTATTTCGGGCACAGATGTCACATGCCCGAACCCACTGATCCACATCCCTAGCCACCGAGGGCCACCACACCGCCCTAGATAGCAACTCCCGAGTTCTGGCAATACCCAGGTGACCTGCCGACTTCTTGGCATGGAATTCCAGGAACACTCGCTGTCTTAACCTAGGAGGCACAAACAAAAGACCTACCGGAAGGTCTGGAGGAGCCTGCTCCTGTGCTCTAAGGACTAATGACAAGAGGTCCTGGGTAATGCCCACTTTAATACATGATGGGATCACAATGGGCAATGGCTCCTCGGTGGTCTCCTGGATTGGAGCAAAACTCTGCGAGAGCGCATCAGCCTTGATGTTTTTTGACCCAGGGCGATATGTTATCAAAAAATTAAAGCGAGCAAAAAACAAAGCCCATCGTGCCTGCCTGGCATTGAGGCGCTTCGCTGACTCTAAATATGCCAAATTCTTATGGTCGGTGAGAATTGAGACCACAAACTTAGCCCCATCAAGCCAGTGTCTCCACTCCTCGAGTGCATCCTTAATAGCCAACAATTCCCGGTTACTCACGTCATAATTCATCTCGGCAGGCGAAAATTTATGGGAAAAGTAAGCACAGGGATGAAGGCGATTATCAGACACCCCCATCTGAGAGAGCACTGCCCCAATACCCATCTCAGAGGCATCCACCTCCACCACAAAAGGACGCTCTGGATCTGGGTGTCGCAGCACCTTGGCCGAGACAAATGCCCTTTTGAGACGGGCAAAAGCCGCTTTGGCCTCACAAGACCAGTGAGCAACATCCGCCCCTTTCTTAGTGAGTGCCACCAAGGGCGCCACTATAGACGAAAATCCAGCGATAAATCGTCTATAAAAATTTGCAAAGCCCAGAAAACACTGAAGCGCCTTCAAACTAGGGGGCTGCACCCAATCCAGGACTGCCTGTACCTTGGAACCCTCCATTTGGAAACCTTCTGGGGAGATAATATATCCTAGAAATGCGATTTGCTGAACTTCAAATTCGCACTTCTCCAGCTTCGCCCCAAGCCGGTGGTCTCTGAGTTTCTGGAGGACTAAGCGTACATGCTTCCGATGTTCCTCCAGGGAATGGGAGAAGATTAGGATGTCATCTAAGTATACAACTAAGAATCTATCCAAATATTCCCTGAGCACATCGTTCATGAAGTCCTGGAAGACTGCCGGGGCATTACAGAGCCCAAAAGGCATCACCAAATATTCATAATGCCCTGAGTGGGTATTAAAGGCAGTCTTCCATTCATCCCCTTCTCTTATTCGGATTAGATTGTACGCACCGCGTAGGTCAATCTTAGAAAAAATGGTGGCAGTACGAAGCTGGTCAAACAAGACCGAAATGAGAGGCAGTGGGTATGAGTTTTTAATCGGGATACGGTTCAATTCCCTGAAGTCAATGCAGGGTCGCAACGAACCGTCCTTTTTACCCATGAAGAAGAACCCCGACCCAACTGGAGACTGTGAAGGTCTGATAAATCCCTTAGCCAAGTTCTCCTGAATGTACTGTGCCATAGCCTGAGTCTCAGGACGTGACAGGGAGTACAACCTGCTCTTGGGAAGCTTAGCATTCGGTAACAAATCAATGGCACAGTCATAGGGGCGATGGGGAGGTAGTACCTCTGCAACTCTTTTGGAGAACACGTCCGCAAAATCTGCATAACATCCTGGCAATCCTGGCAAACTTAGCTGCGAAAGCCTGACTGGAAGGCTCAAGCAACTCCTGAAACAATCAGTACCCCAACTAAGAATCTCCCCAGAGACCCAGTCAAATTGAGGATTGTGGGCCCTTAACCAGGGTAACCCCAACACCAATGGGGCAAAAGTACAGACAGTCACATAAAAGGACAATTTTTCAGAGTGTGTGGCTCCAATAGACAAAGAAATCTGGCTAGTGCAAGAGGTAATTTTACCCTGGGATAATGGTTCCCCGTTTAACCCACAAATCTCAATTTCCGATGCCAAGGGTACTAAGGGAACAGAGTGTTTCAGGGCGAATTGGCGGTCCATAAAAACCCCGTCGGCCCCACTGTCCACAAAGGCCTCAGTCTTGACAGTTTGACCGAGGATCTTCAAGGTCACCGGAATGATAAAAGTCTTCTTGGGAAATTCTGACTTCTGGCCTGACAGGATATTTCCCATCACCCTCAGGCCCTGAAGTTTTCCGGCTTTTCTGGGCATGATACTACCACATGACCTTTATTCCCACAGTACAAACATAACCCCTGCTGTCTCCTCCGCATCTTCTCACGCGAGGAGAGGCGGGTAGCCCCAATCTGCATAGGCTCCTCGGAAAATTCCTCAGAGTCTGAGGTTCCCTTGGGAAAGAAGGAAACCTCGGTCTCCCTTTCAAGCCTGCGCTCTCTCAGCCGTCTATCCACCCGAATGGCTAACTGCATGAGCTGATCCAAGCTATCAGACAAGGGATATTGTACCAGTTGGTCTTTTAACTGGTTAGAAAGACCTCTTCGGTACTGGTGTCTCAGGGCTGGGTCATTCCACTGGGTATCATGGGCCAACCTCCGAAACTCCGTACAATAAACCTCAACTGGCCTTCGCCCTTGCTTAAGGATCAAAATCTGAGCCTCGGCTGAGGCCGTCTTGTCAGGGTCATCATACAACATGCCCAGTGCCGTAAAAAAAGCATCAACACTTTTAAGCGACGGACAGTCAGGCTGCAACCCATATGCCCAGACCTGTGGGTCTCCTTGTAGCAAGGAAATCACTATGCCCACCCGCTGAATCTCCGACCCAGAAGACTGAGGCCTAAGCTGGAAATATAGCTTGCAGCTCTCCTTGAAACAAAAGAACTGCGAGCGATCTCCAGAAAAACGATCCGGGAGATTTACTTTCGGCTCCTTAACCCCTGAAGGTACTGCTGCTGCGGGAGCTCCGCCAGCGGCCTGCGAGGTGTGCATTTTAATGGACAAATCATTAAATTGTCGAGTCAGGACCTGCACCTGATCGACCACCTGTTGCAAAGTATTTTGAGGGGTATGCTCCATATTCCCACAAAATTTCAACAGGAGTATTGGGCTGCTGAATATGTTATGCACACCAGTGCCAGCAGGAATGTACTGGTGTCTGAACGGTGAGGGATGCAAAACAAATGAACTCACAGACAGACTGGGGAATATGACATTACATACACAGAAGGTGATAGGGTAACAAAATAAACACAAAGTGAACAGAGAAGCCCAAAGGCTAAGAAACTGGGTATCTCCCTAGTATTAGGAATGCTCAGATGGAAAGAAGCAAGATGTAGTGATTTAATACATAGAGAACCCGAAATGCTGTTGCTAAGGGCAACAGCAAAACCCTAAAGGGTTACCAACGGGTGTGGCAGTAAACTCCTTGGTCAGAGATGGAATAATAGACACAAGGAGAGTCTCCACAATCCTAGTCCTCACTTGCAGTGCACTGGTTCAGCTTACTGCCACTAAACTGACACCTGAACACCTTGCACAGTGAGAAAGGATTTTGGCAGGCAAGTCTGAGAATACAGCCGCAAACTTGCTAGGTTCACAGAGTAGCAAAAGAACCCCAGCAGGTTAAACGACTGACTTCAGTCTTACTGCTAGGTCTGGATTGGCAGAGTGTAAAACCAAATCCCAAGGCCTATTTGCAGTAAGCAACAAACAAATACAAAGTTTACACAGTACTAGCTAGCTTTCAGGAACTGACTAACCAACAAAGATTCAGCAGCATCTGCCTAACCTGAGAAGAGGGTTTATATAGCAGGTGCTGTCCACGCCCCACTCAGACCTCACAGACTGTGAGCACAAAAACCAGCACCGGATCCCCTGCCGTGCACAGAGCCTGTAACCACTGCACAGCAAAAGACCCGAACCGGAGTATCAGCTACGCTCAGGTTACTCCGCTAGCACTTGTCTCCCGGTTGCCATGACGACGTGGCAGCACAGAGCAGGAGACCCTAACAGTACCCCCCCTCTGACGAGGGGTCAAAGAACCCCTACCACCGGGTTTATCGGGGAACTGCGAGAAGAAAGAGCGTAACAGTCTGGGGGCATGAAGATCACAACTGCGCACCCACGACCGCTCCTCCGGGCCATACCCCTTCCAGTGCACCAAAAATGACAGCCGACCCCGAACCATCTTAGAGTCAAGAATCCTTTCAACAACAAACTCCCTCTGGCCACGTATCAGAAGAGGGGAAGGTCTTCCACTGGAAGAAGGATTACTAATCGCCCGTTTTAAAAGGGAACAATGAAATGTTTTATTGATACCCAAAGAACGGGGTAGATCTAACTGAAATGCCACCGGATTGATAACCCTAGTGATCTTATAAGGACCGATAAACCGGGGGCCTAACTTATGAGATGGCTGTCTCAACTTCAAATTCTTGGTAGACAACCAGACGAAGTCCCCTAATTTGAAGCTGCAGGGTCTTTTCCGCTTATCAAAAACCCTTTTGGTCACTAATGACACAGACACAAGGGCTTTCTTCACTTTCCTCCAAATACCTCTAAGGACCGAAACCACAGAGGAACCACCAGGCGTGGAGTCCAGGGGGTCAAAAGAATTGTCCTTAGCATGATGCCCATACACACAAAGGAAGGGAGAGATCCCTGTAGCAGAGTGAGCCGCGTTGTTATAGGCAAACTCCGCCATGGACAGATGAGCAACCCAGTCAGTCTGACACTTGGAGACATAACACCTGAGGAACTGCTCCAAGGACTGGTTCACCCTTTCAGTCTGCCCATTAGACTGCGGATGGTAGCCTGACGACAAGCTGACAGAAATCTGGAGATCGGAACAAAATGCCTTCCAGAATTTGGCCACAAACTGGGATCCGCGGTCAGAGACCACATCAAGTGGCAACCCGTGGAGGCGCACAACATGCAGCATAAATAATTCAGACAGGCGTCTGGCCAATGGCAGCCCAACCAATGGAACGAAGTGCGCCATCTTCGAAAACCTGTCAACGACAACCCAGATGGCTGTCATCCTCGAGGATTTGGGCAAGTCCACCACAAAATCCATTGAAATGTGGGTCCATGGCTTAGATGGAATAGAGAGTGGATGTAATGGGCCAACAGGAACCCCTCTAGGAGTCTTATTTCGGGCACAGATGTCACATGCCCGAACCCACTGATCCACATCCCTAGCCACCGAGGGCCACCACACCGCCCTAGATAGCAACTCCCGAGTTCTGGCAATACCCGGGTGACCTGCCGACTTCTTGGCATGGAATTCCAGGAACACTCGCTGTCTTAACCTAGGAGGCACAAACAAAAGACCTACCGGAAGGTCTGGAGGAGCCTGCTCCTGTGCTCTAAGGACTAATGACAAGAGGTCCTGGGTAATGCCCACTTTAATACATGATGGGGACACAATGGGCAATGGCTCCTCGGTGGTCTCCTGGATTGGAGCAAAACTCCGCGAGAGCGCATCAGCCTTGATGTTTTTTGACCCAGGGCGATATGTTATCAAAAAATTAAAGCGAGCAAAAAACAAAGCCCATCGTGCCTGCCTGGCATTGAGGCGCTTCGCTGACTCTAAATATGCCAAATTCTTATGGTCGGTGAGAATTGAGACCACAAACTTAGCCCCTCAAGCCAGTGTCTCCACTCCTCGAGTGCATCCTTAATAGCCAACAATTCCCGGTTACCCACGTAATAATTCATCTCGGCAGGCGAAAATTTACGGGAAAAGTAAGCACAGGGATGAAGGCGATTATCAGACACCCCCATCTGAGAGAGCACTGCCCCAATACCCATCTCAGAGGCATCCACCTCCACCACAAAAGGACGCTCTGGATCTGGGTGTCGCAGCACCTTGGCCGAGACAAATGCCCTTTTGAGACGGGCAAAAGCCACTTTGGCCTCACAAGACCAGTGAGCAACATCCGCCCCTTTCTTAGTGAGTGCCACCAAGGGCGCCACTATAGACGAAAATCCAGCGATAAATCGTCTATAGAAATTTGCAAAGCCCAGAAAACGCTGAAGCGCCTTCAAACTAGTGGGCTGCACCCAATCCAGGACTGCCTGTACCTTGGAACCCTCCATTTGGAAACCTTCTGGGGAGATAATATATCCTAGAAATGCGATTTGCTGAACTTCAAATTCGCACTTCTCCAGCTTCGCCCCAAGCCGGTGATCTCTGAGTTTCTGGAGGACTAAGCGTACATGCTTCCGATGTTCCTCCAGGGAATGGGAGAAGATTAGGATGTCATCTAAGTATACAACTAAGAATCTATCCAAATATTCCCTGAGCACATCGTTCATGAAGTCCTGGAAGACTGCCGGGGCATTACAGAGCCCAAAAGGCATCACCAAATATTCATAATGCCCTGAGTGGGTATTAAAGGCAGTCTTCCATTCATCCCCTTCTCTTATTCAGATTAGATTGTACGCACCGCGTAGGTCAATCTTAGAAAAAATGGTGGCAGTACGAAGCTGGTCAAACAAGACCGAAATGAGAGGCAGTGGGTATGAGTTTTTAATCGTGATACGGTTCAATTCCCTGAAGTCGATGCAGGGTCGCAACGAACCGTCCTTTTTACCCATGAAGAAGAACCCCGACCCAACTGGAGACTGTGAAGGTCTGATAAATCCCTTAGCCAAGTTCTCCTGAATGTACTCTGCCATAGCCTGAGTCTCAGGACGTGACAGGGAGTACAACCTGCTCTTGGGAAGCTTAGCATTCGGTAACAAATCAATGGCACAGTCATAGGGGCGATGGGGAGGTAGTACCTCTGCAACTCTTTTGGAGAACACGTCCGCAAAATCTGCATAACATCCTGGCAATCCTGGCAAACTTAGCTGCGAAAGCCTGACTGGAAGGCTCAAGCAACTCCTGAAACAATCAGTACCCCAACTAAGAATTTTCCCAGAGACCCAGTCAAATTGAGGATTGTGGGCCCTTAACCAGGGTAACCCCAACACCAATGGGGCAAAAGTACAGACAGTCACATAAAAGGACAATTTTTCAGAGTGTGTGGCTCCAATAGACAAAGAAATCTGGCTAGTGCAAGAGGTAATTTTACCCTGGGATAATGGTTCCCCGTTTAACCCACAAATCTCAATTTCCGATGCCAAGGGTACTAAGGGAACAGAGTGTTTCAGGGCGAATTGGCGGTCCATAAAAACCCCGTCGGCCCCACTGTCCACAAAGGCCTCAGTCTTGACAGTTTGACCGAGGATCTTCAAGGTCACCGGAATGATAAAAGTCTTCTTGGGAAATTCTGACTTCTGGCCTGACAGGATATTTCCCATCACCCTCAGGCCCTGAAGTTTTCCGGCTTTTCTGGGCATGATACTACCACATGACCTTTATTCCCACAGTACAAACATAACCCCTGCTGTCTCCTCCGCGTCTTCTCACGCGAGGAGAGGCGGGTAGCCCCAATCTGCATAGGCTCCTCGGAAAATTCCTCAGAGTCTGAGGTTCCCTTGGGAAAGAAGGAAACCTCGGTCTCCCTTTCAAGCCTGCGCTCTCTCAGCCGTCTATCCACCCGAATGGATAACTGCATGAGCTGATCCAAGCTATCAGACAAGGGATATTGTACCAGTTGGTCTTTTAACTGGTTAGAAAGACCTCTTCGGTACTGGTGTCTCAGGGCTGGGTCATTCCACTGGGTATCATGGGCCAACCTCCGAAACTCCGTACAATAAACCTCAACTGGCCTTCGCCCTTGCTTAAGGATCGAAATCTGAGCCTCGGCTGAGGCCGTCTTGTCAGGGTCATCATACAACATGCCCAGTGCCGTAAAAAAAGCATCAACACTTTTAAGCGACGGACAGTCAGGCTGCAACCCATATGCCCAGACCTGTGGGTCTCCTTGTAGCAAGGAAATCACTATGCCCACCCGCTGAATCTCCGACCCAGAAGACTGAGGCCTAAGCTGGAAATATAGCTTGCAGCTCTCCTTGAAACAAAAGAACTGCGAGCGATCTCCAGAAAAACGATCCGGGAGATTTACTTTCGGCTCCTTAACCCCTGAAGGTACTGCTGCTGCGGGAGCTCCGCCAGCGGCCTGCGAGGTGTGCATTTTAATGGACAAATCATTAAATTGTCGAGTCAGGACCTGCACCTGATCGACCACCTGTTGCAAAGTATTTTGAGGGGTATGCTCCATATTCCCACAAAATTTCAACAGGAGTATTGGGCTGCTGAATATGTTATGCACACCAGTGCCAGCAGGAATGTACTGGTGTCTGAACGGTGAGGGATGCAAAACAAATGAACTCACAGACAGACTGGGGAATATGACATTACATACACAGAAGGTGATAGGGTAACAAAATAAACACAAAGTGAACAGAGAAGCCCAAAGGCTAAGAAACTGGGTATCTCCCTAGTATTAGGAATGCTCAGATGGAAAGAAGCAAGATGTAGTGATTTAATACGTAGAGAACCCGAAATGCTGTTGCTAAGGGCAACAGCAAAATCCTAAAGGGCTACCAACGGGTGTGGCAGTAAACTCCTTGGTCAGAGATGGAATAATAGACACAAGGAGAGTCTCCACAATCCTAGTCCTCACTTGCAGTGCACTGGTTCAGCTTACTGCCACTAAACTGACACCTGAACACCTTGCACAGTGAGAAAGGATTTTGGCAGGCAAGTCTGAGAATACAGCCGCAAACTTGCTAGGTTCACAGAGTAGCAAAAGAACCCCAGCAGGTTAAACGACTGACTTCAGTCTTACTGCTAGGTCTGGATTGGCAGAGTGTAAAACCAAATCCCAAGGCCTATTTGCAGTAAGCAACAAACAAATACAAAGTTTACACAGTACTAGCTAGCTTTCAGGAACTGACTAACCAACAAAGATTAAGCAGCATCTGCCTAACCTGAGAAGAGGGTTTATATAGCAGGTGCTGTCCACGCCCCACTCAGACCTCACAGACTGTGAGCACAAAAACCAGCACCGGATCCCCTGCCGTGCACAGAGCCTGTAACCACTGCACAGCAAAAGACCCGAACCGGAGTATCAGCTACGCTCAGGTTACTCCGCTAGCACTTGTCTCCCGGTTGCCATGACGACGTGGCAGCACAGAGCAGGAGACCCTAACAGTCATGTACATAGGCCAGGGCCTCAGCCGTTCCTTGCCACTCCGTGTCATAAATGGCATATTGGAAAATTTACGTTTCTCCTTGGACCATTTAAATTTCTTTTTTGGGTCTTTTTACTGAACTTTGGCTTTTTGGATTTTACATGCCCTCTACTATCACATTGGGCATCGACCTTGGCAGACGACGTTGATGGCATTTCATCATCTATGCCATGGTTAGTGGCAGCAGCTTTAGCACTAGGAGGAAGTGGTTCTTTTTCTTTCCCTATTTTATCCTCCAAATTTTTGTTCTCCATTTTTTTTTTGGAGTTATATAACACAATATGCGGCACAGGAATGACTGATGGCTGATGGCCAAGACACTACCACTGGTCTGATGCAGCACAACACAACAATACTGTAAGGGACTTGTGGTTGTTGTTATTATTATTATACGGCAGCAGTGGACATATAGCAGCAGCGTATATCGTCACTGGAATTACTGATGACACAGGACACTACCACTGGTCTGATGCAGCACAACACATTGTTGTTATAATTATTATACTGCAGCAGTGGACATATAGCAGCAGCGTATATCGTCACTGGAATTACTGATGACACAGGACACTACCACTGGTCTGCACAACACATCACCACTTTATGCAGCCATACTGGATATATGGCAGCAGAGAACACCAACACTGTGACTACCTGGACTGATGTAGCACAATACACTGAGTGACTACACTGGACTGGACTGAGCAGCACAACACTTGCCACCCCACTTTCCCGCCCCAACACACAGACACTGATCACTGAGGACACGTCCTCTCTATACATTCTCCGAAACTGGAGTGAAAATGGCGGGGACGCGCGGCTCCTTATATGGAATCCAAATTCCGCGAGAATCCGACAGCGGGATGATGACGTTTTGCCGCGTTCGGGTTTCCGAGTCAAGAGGGAAAATCTGAGCCTGGCTTAGATCCGGACTCGGAAGGCAAAGTTCAGTAGGGTTCGGTTCTCTGAGAACCGAACCCGCTCATCTCTAAAAATAAGTAGAAATAGTTTTTACTTACATAATAATATCAGTTGGATTGGTGATGTCTTATTATGTCTCTTGTCCGAGGTCAGATGATTGACAAGCATATCCTCGAGTCCTCCTTCATTGATTGATACCGCAAACTGTTGGGTATTTTTATTTTGAAGCGACACAGAGGGCGGGATGTACTAAGGGTAGAAATGAAGCAAGAATGCTGAAAATCCAGTTTCCTGAGATTTAGCCGCATTTCCGTATGTACCAAGCCCTGGAATGCTATACATTCAGAAGTTTGGACCCGGTGGGTAACGCCATCTTAAATGACGTTACCAAACTGAATTTTTGGGTTTGTTTTTGCATTTCCCCTGCGTCACAGTGTGCATGCGCTGAAGGACTCCCGGGTCCTAAACCCGGAAGTCCTTCTATCAAAAAGGACAGCTCTTACTGGGAGAGCTGTCTTTTGTGATTTTAATCGCATACCTAGATACATACTGGCGTAACCGGTATGTAACCGATAATTGGTGGGATGTGGTGCATCGAGGATGCAATGCTTAGTACATCCCGTCCAGAATGAGGCTATATCTTTCAATGAGTGCTTTGGTTTCAGCCCTCTGTCATTTCTTATTTCCACCAGCTCATTTTCTTCTGCAACACTTAATTCATCTGATAGGTACACACTTGACACTAATTATCTCCGGCCACCCCCGATTTTCCCCCAAGCCTTTACTTACCGCTTTTTTCTTGTATCTGTGTTCCACCATCGGATCCTGTCAGCATTGTGACATCAGGGGTTGTGCAGCACCTACGATCTGGCTGCCAAACCTCTGCTCATCTTCTCTGGGGACATACCTGTGGCACTCTCACGGTACACAGCGGTTATAAAACCCTGGATTACAGCTTTTAAAACCCTTGATTTAAGCTATTGATCTAAGCTCCTGGGATAAACATTACGGTTTTGTCAGGTAAATCTGTCAGAAATCATAAACTTTTTAATGAAAGAAACAACAGAAATAACAACCAAAATAACAAACATATATGTCTAGCACTAACCACTGCAGAATAAATACATTTCCAGCTCCCACTCCAGAACCACCAAGATTTAGCTCATGTGCCTGGCCCATAGCTGGTTCAGCGGGGGCATAGATCCATCCTCTGATGGGGTAGCTTCTTTCGGTGGGCTACGCAAATACTGTATGCTCTGTCAAAAAAACAACTGTTCACTAATCGTGTGCTCAGCTTTAATTATTTATTAAAACAGGAGTCACTATTTAACGTAAATTGATAAACTTACTGATAATACTTTCATTTTGCCATAGTTTCAGCAACCTGTAAAGTCATGGACGTCATCCAGTGGCAGAAAACCATAAGTGGTGACAATGTTAAATTCCTTTGTCGTATAAACAACCCTTAATGAAGTCTAAGAACACAGTACGCTGTTTACTTAAGAAGTACCGTAAGGGTACGCTAGTTGCGTAACGATCGCTTAGCCGTAGGCGAGACGCTCAAGCGTCACGTTCGCTCACGGCCCAGTGATCACAGGACAGCAAGTTATTGGTGATGACTAGAGTAATGATTCGCTATGGCGTAGCGGACGCTCGAGACCACGAGGAGATCACCAGCGGCGCAGACGCTCACAACGCTATACCTTTATGTCTAAACCTTTTATCAATGAAATACACAGAATACCTTAATGTGAATACAGGGTGTAAGTGCAACCTTGTGTAACCTGACTAACTACAAAGCTGCTTGAGCGTCACCGACGCTCAAGTGAACACTTAAAACTATAGGAAATACACAGATACTGGTTTAGGGTCCAAAGCCTATTATCTGTATTATAACTATTATACTTGCAAAAAGAATCACAGTACAAATGATACACTACAATATAACAGAGACTTCCTAACCGAATAACTATACAAGAAATACAATACAATACTATGCTGACCTAATACAATACAATACTAGTCAATGGGAGATACGAGAGAAAGAGAATGGAGAGAGAGAGAGAGAGAGAGAGACGGAGAGAGAGAGAGATTGGCTCACAGTAAGACAATATGATTACGGAGAAAAACTTACGCACAAAGGGTATGATCGCATGCGCCTCTGGACATCCAGCTTCCCGATTATCAGCAATGAGAACCGTTTGATGAGAAGTGAAAGCTGGATGCCACAGGCCCGTCTTCTATGCTACTCACACAATGCAATCTAATGGTCCCTACAACCTCATTGTCCATTGGACGCAGGAATTCGGCTTCGCACTATAACAAAAGGTCATAGGGTGATTCATACAGGTGGGCTGTGACGATTTCAAACGGCTCAGGTGGGTGGGAAACTAGGTTTCCCGCCGCATACCTGAGTATGAGTAAATAATAGAAATGGACATAAACTTCTTATGTCCATAACTATCCGCACGAGCGATTAATACGCTCCAAACCAACACCGGAATATTGCTATTTAAATACTCTTCCGATGGGTACCAAACACTGCTGTATGATTCCTGTTAGACCCTTAGCACAATACAAAGAGGGATTCCTCCGTTCAGGGACATTCCATATTAACCAAACTTTCAGAATCTATCAAAGGGATCATGGTCTACAAACTACATTAATTGTGAAAATATGTAACGATTGGGTCGCACGCTACGACTACATACTCTTTACCGTAAATACGCATACCGATGCGAGCGGGTGCACGCATCAGCGGGTATGCGCTATCACGGGAAAGCGCACGCATGCGCAGCGCGGACCAGCGTGAGGTGCAAATATGGCAGCGTGTATAGGGATATTTTTCTGACTTTGACAGTCCACCCTTTGGCAGTCAATAATAACTGCCACCTTCAAAACAAAAAAAAAAGGAGAAAAATATAAGTCAGGGGTTAATTCATTTCCATGGTTGGGTAAGGAAGAAGAGAGGAGTAGGTGTGAAGAGGGTATGACCTAGTGAGAAAGCAGAAGCATGTGTGTATGAGTCCATGTTTGGAGGGTCATGTATCATCGTGCCGTACGTGTGGTAAATCAAGCTTCGAGGTATTGCGAAGTATACATTTGAATTCCTTCTTATCCCGTGGTACAGGTCTGTGGATGGGCTGTCAAACTTTACCAAGCTCTTTTCGGCTTTTGAACAAAATGGGGAGCACATTTTAGTTGATGATACATGAATGGGGGAATATGTGATTGCTGATATCTGTGCCTGTATTCCCTATACTATGTGTGTTATTACCTGACGGTTGTAGAGATGAGGATGAAGAACACTTATGGAAAATGCAATGATATTCTATGTCAGGTAAATGTACATCTGTCGTTGAAGTTTTGTTCGGTATCTGTTGAGAGTCGTCTTCTTTGCGCTGTATTGCTCCTTGGGCATGAGCAAATAGCTTTGTCAGTGCCATCAGATTTACAAAAATGTTGGGCTAGCGTGAGTTTAAAAATACTAGGGAAACTGGGGATCCATGGCAAAGTTCATCAAGTGTCCATATCATAGGTTGTCAAAACTTCATCTTTGGTGCTTGTCTGTTGTCTGTATAGCGTCTCGTCAACTTCCTCGTCCAAGGGGGTCTTTGTATCTTGGGGAAAAGCAGAAAAACAGGTGAAAGAAACGGACCGTATAATCGCATTTTTCATCACATCCTGGTTTCTATCATTGGGTCATAAATCAAATCCAGGTTAATTACAGTTTCCTCACTCCTCAAGCTCATCACTCTTGTACTTTGTTTGCACCTCATTAAAGCCTGCCCGCATCTAAATATCAATCCAATAGATATAACAACACCTAAAATACATAGGAGAAACTTTCCAACATCCATTATGACTCCTTGAGCCCAGTCTCCTAAACCGGAGAACCAATTTCGCTGGTTCAACCATGACACCCAACTAGTCAGCTCATTACCTACAGCGGCAAGGGTGAGATTGTGTTTTCGACGAAATTCCCACTTCAATTGGAGAATATCGTCCATCTTTTGGTCTATGACCTCTACCGGATCCTCGGTGCTATTTGTGATATACGTGCAACACTTTATGCCGTACTGTGTTGCCAATGTAACACAATATCCGCCTGTTACTGCTGTAAGATAATTAAGAACCATCCTATGCTGAACTAGTTCTGTTTTATAAGCTTGAAGTTCTCTTCCAGTGTATCTGAACGTGTCATCATACATTTCAGTGATATTATCTAACAAATTGGCGAGTGCGGAAATGTATCTATAATTCATCACTCCCCGAGCGGTGCGAGTGAAATCTAACGCTACCAGAACCTGAATCCCGGTGGATTCATGGATAAGATCAGAGGCCGGATGCTCTAACCTTTCTGACAGTTGTCTTTTAACTCGGTGCTCGTAATGAGTGTGAGTATAAGGAGCTTGGGCACCACGGTGTATGTCCTTCATTTTGTCATGTGTAACAGTCATCACTTCAGGCAATACCTTTCCAATATAACACAATCCTTCAGAGTTTGGGGCAAGCCACTTGTACGCCTTTCTCCCGCATATGAAATATGCATCATCGGGGAGAACATATGGGACGGAGAAGGACATTACCATATTACAAACCTTCCATGTGAAATCTCCTGACCCTAATTCTTCCATCTGCTTAATGCACGTATCAGACTGTACGATATGTGCACAGTATCCTGGTGATACTTCTCCAACTCTAGTAATTCTATTTCCTAGGGTGTATCTATACCGGAAAGATTTTCCTCTACTGGCTATGTGGCGTACAAGCTCTGTATCTGTAGGCATTCTATCTGCTCTGTGTGAGAAGGTCATGGTAAGGTTGCTCCATGACACTTCCCAATTTCCCGGCTTACGGGGATTGGAGATATTAAAACATAAGAGGGACCTATCCACATGGTATTGGTGGAGCTTCAAACTAGGAGGGCTGGAGATGTTAAACCTCCGGTCCACCGGTCTCCCACCACTTAGCTCAAGTACCTCCCCTAACGTTAAAGGAAATGGTACTAGCCCTGATTTGCTATGACCCTGAGGTACTTGAGAGCATACCCAACAATCTGTTTGGTTTAATACGTTACCCACTAAGGAGTGATAGTCACTCAATGGATGCCGGTCCATATGGATATTAAAACTGGATTGGCATTTCTTTATGCACCCATCCTCAATCAAATTGTCACAGAGCCTACAGATACAGTTTTCTTCAGCTAACAATCCATCACAATTTCTTCTATCGGATCGTTTTCTGATACTCGCCTTTGCTTGTTGGTTTGGTTGATCTTGGAAAACTACGCCTCCATCATCATAATCGGAACCCATTCCAGAACCTCTCTCGACCTCTATGGTACTCTCTCCGGAACAGACTGCTCTGGTCAACATCATGGTTAACATCAAAATCCGGATCACAGTCTCTTGGGGCAAGTCCATCTTCGAGGAGAAAATAGAGAAGAATGAGAAGGGGGAAAAAGAAATTTTAAGGGAGAGGGGATGGGAAGTGGAGAAAAATAATAAAAGGGGGAAGGGAGTCAACAACTGCTTTCGGTCTTCAAGGCTCAGGTGCCGCCTTAGTCCTCCTGGAACAGACACTCCAGTGATACAACCTCTACCGTCTGTTCCTTATCACGGGACCTCTCTGGATCAGCAACCTTTTTGCAGTGGGATGAATGGACCCAAGTCTCTCTCTCAGCAACCTTCAATGCTGTGGTGCTAGTCAATAAGACCTGGTATGGTCCTTCCCATCTATCAATAAGACAACCTGAGCGTAGAAAATTTCGTATCATTACATAATCCCCAGGTTCAATGTCATGACAATTACTATCTGGTAAATCAGGAATCACCAACTTCAGATTATCATTTTGATTCCTCAACTGCTTACTCATGTTAATCAAGTATTTTACAGTTACTTCATTGTTACATTTCAAATCATCCTGAGGGTTAATCATGACATGCGGTTGTCGACCAAACAGAATTTCAAAAGGGGACAGGTTAAGAGGGGACCTGGGAGTGGTTCTGATGCTATACAAAACAATGGGTAAAGCTTCTGGCCACGTCAATCCTGTCTCTGCCATTACTTTACTCAATTTATTTTTAATAGTGCTGTTCACTCTTTCGACCTTCGCACTCGCCTGTGGACGGTACGGAGTGTGCAGCTTGCTATCAATACCCATTAATTTACACATTCCTTGAAAGACATCACCGGTAAAATGGGTACCCCTATCACTTTCAATGATTCTAGGGATACCATATCTACATACAAATTCCTGCACAATTTTCTTAGCTGTAAACATAGCGGTATTTGTAGCTGCTGGAAATGCTTCGACCCAATTCGAGAAAACATCTATACAAACAAGTACATATTTCAAATTTCGACATGGGGGTAATTGAATGAAGTCAATTTGTATTACCTGGAAAGGGCCGCCGGCAGGTGGGACATGGGATGGTTCTGTAGGTATTGCTTTTCCAATATTCTTTCTCAGACAGGTAAGGCATGACATTGCTCTTTTACCCGCATGAGAGGAGAATCCTGGGGCGCACCAGTATGCTCTTACCAATTTGCACATTCCCTCCTTGCCTAGATGAGTCAACCCATGAGCTGCTTCAGCCAGACATGGAAGATATGCTCTGGGGGCCACTGGTTTACCATGTCCATCCGTCCAGAGCCCTGAGGACTCCTGGCCATATCCCTTTGCCTTCCAGACTGCTCTTTCCTGTGTGGAACACAAATTCTGCATTTCACACAACTTCTGTGTGTTGATGGTATTAAATACCATCAGTTGTGTGGTGTCTGTCTGTATGGGGGTAGCAGCTGCAAGCTTAGCTGCTTCGTCTGCTCGGCTGTTACCAAGTGACACTGGGTCTTGACTATATGTATGTGCTTTACATTTGATAACAGCCACTCTGTCGGGTTCCTGTATCGCTGTTAGAAGCCTTTTTATATAAGCTGCATGCGCTATCGGTGTACCAGCTGCCGTCATGAAATTTCTGAGGCGCCATAGGGCTCCGAAATCATGTACTACCCCGAAGGCGTATCTAGAATCGGTGTAGATATTGGCTGACTTACCCTTAGCCAATTCACATGCTCTGGTTAGGGCGACCAGTTCAGCAACCTGGGCTGAGTGAGGTGGACCTAGCGGTTCCGCTTCTATGGTGTCTTGGTCATCTACGACTGCGTATCCAGTACACAAGTCTCCCGAGTCTGACTGTCTATGACAACTACCGTCAGTGTAGAACGTGAGTTCTGCATCTTCCAGTGGATTGTCACTGATGTCAGGCCTTGCGGTAAAATTTTGGGTCAAATATTCCATACAATCATGTGTGTCTTCCTTTGTATTAAATTCTCCTTCCCCACCACTCTCACCTTCCACCCTTTGTGTCTGACCAGGCACACCTGGGAGAAATGTCGCAGGATTTAATGCGCTGCATCTCCTTATGGTGATGTTTACTGGGGCCATTAATGCCAATTCCCATCTTGTAAACCTTGCTGATGAGACGTGTCTGGTTTGGGCAGAATTCAATAAGGCAGATACTGCATGTGGTGTATGGATTGTGAGGTTGTGGCCTAGCACGACATCTTCGCTTTTTGTCACTAGCAATGCTATCGCCGCAACGCTACGCAAGCATGTGGGGAGGGATCGCGCTACCGTGTCTAGCTGAGCGCTGTAGTATGCAACTGGCCTGCTGGCATCACCGTGTTTTTGGGTTAGTACACCTGCTGCGCAACCAGCACTTTCTGTTCCGTATAGTTCAAAGGGTTTCCCATAGTCTGGCATACCTAGTGCTGGTGCCTGCGTTAGGCACTGTTTGAGTCTCTCAAATGCTGTTTCGGATTCGTCTGTATGCGAGATCCTATCAGGTTTGTTTGAGGAGACCATTTCCTGCAAAGGTAACGCCAATATGGAAAACCCTGGGATCCAATTACGGCAATACCCACACATTCCTAAAAATGTCCTGATCTGTTGCTGGGTTTGTGGCAGTGTCATGTCTCTAATGGCTTGGATTCTATCAGCGGTCAGGTGTCTCAGTCCTTGTGTTAGACAGTGTCCCAAATATTTTACCTTAGGTTGGCATAATTGCAATTTGTCTTTGGAAACCTTATGTCCTGTGTCTGAAAGATGAAACAGGAGCTGTTTCGTATCCTTCAGGGAAGCTTCCAGCGAATCTGAACACAGTAGTAAATCATCTACATACTGTATCAATACTGATCCACCCTCCGGTTGGAAAGACTGTAAACAATCATGCAAAGCCTGAGAAAATATACTTGGACTGTCTATGAAACCTTGGGGTAACCGAGTCCACGTGTATTGGACTCCTCTGTATGTGAATGCAAACAAATATTGGCTGTCAGGGTGCAGAGGTACCGAAAAGAATGCGGAGCAGAGGTCAATAACAGTGAAAAATTTGGCAGTGGGAGGAATTTGCATTAGGATGACAGCTGGGTTTGGCACTACGGGGAACTGACTCTCAACTATTTTGTTAATCCCCCTTAGATCCTGCACTAGCCTGTAACCCCTCCCCCCACTCTTTTTAACAGGGAAGATGGGACTATTTGCTGTGCTGGACGTTCTTACTAGAATGCCCTGTTGTAGCAAGCGCTCTATTACTGGGAAAACTCCTAACTCCACCTCTGGCTTCAGAGGATACTGTGGGATTTTTGGAGCTATCCTACCATCTTTTACTTGTACAACTACTGGAGTTACGTTTGCCATTAATCCAGTGTCCTGTCCATCTTTTGTCCAAAGTGACTCTGGTATCTGAGATGTCATCTCTTCTATTTGGGATGGATTCCTATTTGTCATAATGGGATGTGACATTAATTTTGATGGGGAGTCTAACATGTCTCGTACTTCCTGAGCGTGATTCTCAGGAATGTCCAAGAATACACCTTCAGGAGTACAATAAATGACGCAACCCATTTTACATAGTAAGTCTCTTCCCAGGAGATTAATTGGTGCCGATGCAGCTAGCAAAAATGAATGCTTGGTATGCAAAGGCCCTATTGTAATCTCGGCTGGTTTGCTAACAGGGTAGTGCTGGACTACTCCGGTTACTCCCATGGCTGGAACTGTCCTACCAGTGGTTCTCATGCCCACTGTCGAATTTATCACTGACTTGGCCGCCCCTGTGTCTACAAGAAAGTTTAAGGTTTTACCAGCTACATTGATTGCAATCTCTGGTTCACTTCCAAGACTGGCAATCAATTTCACTGGCTGCAGATTACAGGTATGGCCACACCCCTATTGGGTATGCTGACCTCCCTGAATCCCGTTGGCAGCAACTACTTGTGGGGGAGTTAGCTGGGAACTACCAGAGGCATGCCAATCTCTGTTCGGGGGGTATCTTTTTGTTTCCCCTGTATGTGGCTCAAACCTCCGCCTCTGTGGACCCTGCTCCCAATGTCGTGTGTCGTGTCGTTGTCTAGGGGGTTGAAAAGATCTTTGTACACTCTTTGTTCTACAGTCTCGTGCATAGTGTCCCTGTTTGTTACAAGAAAAACATGTTATTACACTTGACTTACCCACAGGATTCGGTGGTACATACGCAGGCTGCCTTGTGGTCAGCGCCTGTATACTTACTGCCATCAACTTATCACTTTGCGACTCCCTGTGTCTAGTGATGTTTCTGTCGTGATCAATAGCAGCCTCTCTCAATGTGGACACCGACAGACCTCGCCAACATGGTTGCGTGGTCTGAACCCTAGTCTTTAATGTTTCCTTTAAACCATCCATCAGTACAGATACTGCTACTTCTTGGTGGTTTGGGTTGGTCCTAATGTCTTCTATTCCAGTGTACTTTGCCATTTCTAATAGTGCCCGATGAAAATATTCTGTTGCCGTTTCGGACTCTTTTTGTCTAATGGAGAATATTTTGTTCCATTTAACAACAGCTGGGAAATACTCCTTTAGCTGTAAATTTATCCTTTTTACGTTATCTTTGTTGTATACATCTGAAAGTGGTACATCTTTATCTAGTCCACAATCGGCTAAGAATTGAACTGAGTCGACATTTGAAGGTAAACAAGCTCTTAGCAGTATCTGCCAATCCTTGTTGTTGGGTTCTACAGTGTTACCTAGATCCCTGATGTATTTTTGGCTAGCAACTAAGTCTTTCCTGGGGTCAGGAAATTCGGACACTATTGTCCTTAATTCCATTCGGGAAAATGGAGTGTACATGGCAATGTTCCTTATGGGAGTGGCTCCTGATACATCTGTTTTCCCATTGGGAACTGCTATTACTCTAACAGGGTTAACTCTAACAACCTCATTCTGTGTAGATTCTACAACTTGTGGTGAAATTGTTTCAGTATAATGCATGGTGCCGTACTTACCCGTTGACACGACCTCACCTATCCCTCCGCTAGGGGCCTTCGCTAATCTCGTGGGTGTTGCTGTGCCTACTGTGGTCTCTGCTATGGTGGCCGCTAGAGAGAGAGCTGAAATTGTTGCTGGATCGTCTTCTTGATCACACTCCTGAGGAAAGTTCAAAACAGGGTACAACTTGCACGGGTTAATACTTGCATGAGTTACTTGGTTAACATCATTAACATTTACAGGGTTACTAAGTGTTTGTGTTTTACAACCCAGTGCGTTTCTCTCCGTAATCAACCTCTCTCCTGCTATGTATGGTGGTGGTGGGGCTGTGGCTATCAGTTTCCTGGCTGCCCCAGATCCTGCCGCCAGAGCCAAACCTCTCTGTATCTCACCTTCCTGTTGCCACAACTGTAAATAATCATGATGCTGAATTCGTCTCTTTGTTGATTTTATGAGACATATCCTCCTCCTTAAATTTTGTAACACTTCTGGACTGAAGCTACCTATTCTTGGGAATTTCTCCCTGTCTTGTACAGTCATTCTCTCCCATTCATCACATAAAACCTCTGTGTGACTTCCGTATTTTTCACACATGATGTATCTTGCCGACCCGACTGGTCGGTTCTCTGAATCAACCCGAACCGAGGTTGATCGCCCCCTACCTGAACAATTGGCCCCCATAATCTGCAGGTGTTGCTTATTCCTCCTTGGATCTTTATATCAAGGTTTTCAGCGAACCCTTACAAACAAACCAAGATGTCCTGGGCAGGCTGGCGGTGGCGGTTTACCAAGTACCCCACTCACTTCTCGCCCACGTTGGCCAGTACTGCAATCACTGTATCCAGAGCTGCTGTACCCAACTCAGGGCCCCTGTGAACCTTTATTTACTGGAACATATGAGGGTTACCCGCAGGACACTTACTCTTTCCAGTAAAGGTGAGGTTGTTAGATAGTTCCTGAGTGACCAGCGAACTTCCCTTTAAAAATAAAAAAAATTACACAAATCACGTCAGAATGTACAAATAGCGTTTGTGACCACTTTACTCTAATGGTATTAGGTCAGATTACTAACTACTGCACACAATTACGTGCGGTACAATCGTTCAGTACATAAGCACTACCTGTTATGTACTGAGAGATCAATGGAATCGAAAATTGCGGCTGCGAATTCCTTCAGCCAGAGCTTCCAATGGCCTATATGGGTTTTAGCACCAACCCCCGGGGTTGTGCTTCTTGTACCTTTATAGCGGACCTTCTTGTACCTTATGACCTCCTGGTCTTGTTACCTTGTGACCTCCTGGCCTTGTTACCTTGTGACCTCCTGGCCTTGTTACCTTGTGATCCGCTATACTCTAATGCTCATATTTTATTTAACCAAGGATGCCTCCCTAGCCACCGTATATGTCACTTACACGTATGTTCCTTGACGAGTACCCGACTTTCCTTTTGGTTCAACCTCTAAGTTATATAGCTTATGTAGTAATAAAAACACACTCACTCACCACATGTACACTTTTGCTTCTATTTCTATTTCTGCGCAGAAATTTTCTTTAGCCCAGCTGTGTTACCAATTAGGAGCAGGATCTGTTAAACTAAATTTCAAATTTTCCAAAAATAGATTTGCGTTATTTACCGCGTCGCGTTATCTACCGCTTTGCGCTAATTATCGCTTATCGTGACTTGAGCTACGTGGGCGTAACCGGACGCTACGTTGCGTAATGAACGCTGCGTGCGTCGGCCTTTGGATTGCGTACGCTAGTCTTTGTTAGAGACACGTGTACGCAAAACAAAGATCCACCGTAACACAATATACTTTTATCAATGTAAATGATCCCTGATCATCTACCGCGTACCCCACTGGCTTTGCCTTATCTCCCAGGCAAACCTGTGTGTTTGTCTACACTTTTAACTATTACCTCTATTATGAAATAACAGCAAATCTTTTTTTAGCACTTTCTATCAACTATAAAAATTGGCAAACAGGAATAGTGATATACGAAATTTAAAAAGAAATGCAGATATATATGTATGCGTGCGTGTATACGCAAGACAGAAGAGAAATAAACAGTTTTAAAAGACACAAGCGTTTTGTTCTTACTTCCGGTTCCCGGATTCCTTCAGCACTCTTTATCTAAGTGAAGCAGACGCTTATCCCGTCAGCACTGCGAGACAACCTCCCACCCTTTGCTGGGGGATAATGTCTGCTGATCTACCTAGTGCAGATATGAGAAGGACAGGACGAGTCCCCCAATTGACAATGTTAAATTCCTTTGTCGTATAAACAACCCTTAATGAAGTCTAAGAACACAGTACGCTGTTTACTTAAGAAGTACCGTAAGGGTATGCTAGTTGCGTAACGATCGCTTAGCCGTAGGCGAGACGCTCAAGCGTCACGTTCGCTCACGGCCCAGTGATCACAGGACAGCAAGTTATTGGTGATGACTAGAGTAATGATTCGCTATGGCGTAGCGGACGCTCGAGACCACGAGGAGATCACCAGCGGCGCAGACGCTCACAACGCTATACCTTTATGTCTAAACCTTTTATCAATGAAATACACAGAATACCTTAATGTGAATACAGGGTGTAAGTGCAACCTTGTGTAACCTGACTAACTACAAAGCTGCTTGAGCGTCACCGACGCTCAAGTGAACACTTAAAACTATAGGAAATACACAGATACTGGTTTAGGGTCCAAAGCCTATTATCTGTATTATAACTATTATACTTGCAAAAAGAATCACAGTACAAATGATACACTACAATATAACAGAGACTTCCTAACCGAATAACTATACAAGAAATACAATACAATACTATGCTGACCTAATACAATACAATACTAGTCAATGGGAGATACGAGAGAAAGAGAATGGAGAGAGAGAGAGAGAGAGACGGAGAGAGAGAGAGATTGGCTCACAGTAAGACAATATGATTACGGAGAAAAACTTACGCACAAAGGGTATGATCGCATGCGCCTCTGGACATCCAGCTTCCCGATTATCAGCAATGAGAACCGTTTGATGAGAAGTGAAAGCTGGATGCCACAGGCCCGTCTTTTATGCTACTCACACAATGCAATCTAATGGTCCCTACAACCTCATTGTCCATTGGACGCAGGAATTCGGCTTCGCACTATAACAAAAGGTCATAGGGTGATTCATACAGGTGGGCTGTGACGATTTCAAACGGCTCAGGTGGGTGGGAAACTAGGTTTCCCGCCGCATACCTGAGTATGAGTAAATAATAGAAATGGACATAAACTTCTTATGTCCATAACTATCCGCACGAGCGATTAATACGCTCCAAACCAACACCGGAATATTGCTATTTAAATACTCTTCCGATGGGTACCAAACACTGCTGTATGATTCCTGTTAGACCCTTAGCACAATACAAAGAGGGATTCCTCCGTTCAGGGACATTCCATATTAACCAAACTTTCAGAATCTATCAAAGGGATCATGGTCTACAAACTACATTAATTGTGAAAATATGTAACGATTGGGTCGCACGCTACGACTACATACTCTTTACCGTAAATACGCATACCGATGCGAGCGGGTGCACGCATCAGCGGGTATGCGCTATCACGGGAAAGTGCACGCATGCGCAGCGCGGACCAGCGTGAGGTGCAAATATGGCAGCGTGTATAGGGATATTTTTCTGACTTTGACAGTGGCTGTAGAGATCATAACAATTCTACATTTGCCCATACATTATAATGGGTGTAAGTAAATACATAATTACTAGATTTTGCTGAAAAAAGGAGCAAGATTATTACAATGATCGCTACCTGTGGACATCATCTGGTTGCACTAATTGGGCCTCATTATGCATATCACCCAACATGACCCATTCCAGAAGGGACAGAATGCTCTGTTCCTGGACTTCCCCCTTCCCTTTGCCGTCACCTGTGTGGAACTAGTTTAGTTGATAAGAAGGTGTTTCACCACAGCAATGGAATGGGTCATGTTGGGAAGTATGCATTATGTTGATTGGCTAGATTTCTGTATAACTAGGCCACCAGGTCAGGAAGAGGAACTCGACAAGAACCTATTGCAGGACATAACTAAAATGGCATTAAAAGGAGAGGTAATAATCATGGGAGACTTTAATCTTCCTGATGTAAACTGGGAGGTGTCTGTTGCTAGTTCCACTAGAAGTAGGAACATTTTAAATTCCCTTCAGGGAGCATCCCTCCACCAATTGGTGAGGGAGCCCACTCGGAAAGACGCAATATTAGACTTAATACTTACAAATGGAGACAGATTATCGGACGTAAAAGTGGGTGAAAACCTGGGATCCAGTGATCATCAAGCAGTATAGTTCAGCATTAAGACAGAGACTGACTCGTCCCATACAAAAACAAAGGTGTTGGATTTTAGGAAGGCTGATTTTGTAGAGATGGGAAAATGTGTAAGGGATTCTTTGGCAGAGTGGAGGAACTTGGAAGCAGTGCAGGAGAGGTGGGAAACATTAAAATGTGCAATATTGAAGGCAACAGACCTTTGTATCATAATTGTTAGGAAAAACACAAGGAAAGGGAAGCCAGTGTGGTTTGCAAAAGAAGTAGCAAATATTGTGAGAGCAAAAAAGATAGCTTTTAGGAAATATAAGCAGACACAAAATAATGAAGACAAAGAGATATATCTTGTTAGATATAGGAGACTAAGGAGACTAGGAAGACTTAGGAGACTTAGACTTAGGAGACTTAGGAGACTAAGAAGGTAATCAGATGTGCAAAGGCACAAGCTGAGGAGAAAATGGCCCAGTCAGTGGGTAAAGGAGGCAAAACATTTTTAGGTATATAAGCGAAAGGAGAAAAACAAAAGGCGGAATTATAAAACTAAAGACGGACACTGGGAGTCTTGTTGAAGGAGACAATTTAATAGCAGATCATCTTAATGATTATTTTTGCTCAGTATTTACTACTGAAAGAGAGGGGAAGGGGCCACAGTTAAGTTGCAGGGATATTCAGGAAAATGAAACAAGTACATTTACAGAGGAGAAGGTCCTAACAGAACTCTCAAAGCTGAAAGTGGACAAATCTATGGGGCCAGATGAGATACATCCAAGGATACTAAAAGAACTTAAAGAGGTCTGGTAGCACCATTGACAGAATTATTCAACCAGTCATTAGCTACAGGAGTAATTCCAGAGGACTGGAAAAGAGCAAACGTAGTCCCACTGCACAAAAGTGGAAGCAAGGAAGAGGCAAACAACTACAGACCAGTGAGTCTTACATCAGTAGTAGGGAAATTGATGGAAACACTCTTAAAAGAAAGAGTTGTAGATTATCTCAAATCCGGCTATTTACAGGATCCCAAACAGCATGGATTCACTGGGGGAAGATCATGTCAAACAAATCTTATTGACTTTTTTGATTGTGTGACTAAAGTGATGGATAAAGGTGGAGCCATGGATATAGCTTATCTAGACTTTAGTAAGACTTTTGACACTGTTCCACATCGCAGACTGCTAAATAGAGATGTGCACCGGAAATTTTTCGGGTTTTGTGTTTTGGTTTTGTAATTCGGTTCCGCGGCCGTGTTTTGGATTCGGACGCGTTTTGCCAAAACCTCCCTGAAATTTTTTTGTCGGATTCGGGTGTGTTTTGGATTCGGGTGTTTTTTACAAAAAACCCTCAAAAACAGCTTAAATCATAGAATTTGGGGGTCATTTTGATCCCATAGTATTATTAACCTCAATAACCATAATTTACACTCATTTTCAGTCTATTCTGAACACCTCACAATATTATTTTTAGTCCTAAAATTTGCACCGAGGTCACTGGATGGCTAAGCTAAGCGACACAAGTGGCCGACACAAACACCTTGCCCATCTAGGAGTGGCACTGCAGTGTCAGGCAGGATGGCACTTCAAAAAAATAGTCCCCAAACAGCACATGATGCAAAGAAAAAAAGAGGCGCACCAAGGTCGCTGTGTGACTAAGCTAAGCGACACAAGTGGCCGACTCAAACACCTGGCCCATCTAGGAGTGGCACTGCAGTGTCAGACAGGATGGCACTTCAAAAAAGTAGTCCCCAAACAGCACATGATGCAGAGAAAAAAAGAGGCGCAATGAGGTAGCTGTGTGACTAAGCTAAGCGAGCCAAGTGGCCGACACAAACACCTGGCCCATCTAGGAGTGGAACTGCAGTGTCAGACAGGATGGCACTTCAAAAAAATAGTCCCCAAACAGCACATGATGAAAAGAAAAAAAGAGGCGCAATGAGGTAGCTGTGTGACTAAGCTAAGCGACCCAAGTGGCCGACACAAACACCTGGCCCATCTAGGAGTGGCACTGCAGTTTTCTAGCGAGAGGATGAGTGCTTCCATCCTCATGTGAAGCTGAACCACTAGCCATGAACATAGGCCAGGGCCTCAGCCGTTCCTTTCCACTCCGTGTCGTAAATGGCATATTGGCAAGTTTACGCTTCTCATCAGACGCTTTCAATTTTGATTTTTGGGTCATTTTACTGAACTTTTGTTTTTTGGATTTTACATGCTCTCTACTATGACATTGGGCATCGGCCTTGGCAGACGACGTTGATCGCATTTCATCGTCTCGGCCATGACTAGTGGCAGCAGCTTCAGCACGAGGTGGAAGTGGATCTTGATCTTTCCCTATTTTAACCTCCACATTTTTGTTCTTCATTTTTTAATGTGTGGAATTATATGCCAGTATCAATAGCAATGGCCTACTACTATATATACTGTGCACGAAATGCACCACAGGTATGGATGGATAGTATACTTGACGACACAGAGGTAGGTAGAGCAGTGGCCTTCCGTACCGTACTGCTATATATACTGGTGGTCACTGTCAGAAAACTGCAAAACTAAAATGCACCACAGGTATAGAATCTAGATGGATAGTATACTTGACGACACAGAGGTATGTAGAGCAGTGGCCTTCCGTACCGTACTGCTATATATACTGGTGGTCACTGTCAGCATACTGCAAAACTAAAATGCACCACAGGTATAGAATCTAGATGGATAGTACACTTGACGACACAGAGGTAGGTAGAGCAGTGGCCTTCCGTACCATACTGCTATATATACTGGTGGTCACTGTCAGCAAACTGCAAAACTAAAATGCACCACAGGTATAGAATCTAGATGGATAGTATACTTGACTAAAGCAGAGGTAGGTAGAGCAGTGGCCTTCCGTACTGTACTGCTATATATACTGGTGGTCACTGCAAAACTAAAATGCACCACAGGTATAGAATCTATATGGATAGTATACTTGACGACACAGAGGTAGGTAGAGCAGTGGCCTTCCGTACCGTACTGCTATATATACTGGTGGTCACTGTCAGCAAACTGCAAAACTAAAATGCACCACAGGTATAGAATCTAGATGGATAGTATACTTGACTAAAGCAGAGGTAGGTAGAGCAGTGGCCTTCCGTACTGTACTGCTATATATACTGGTGGTCACTGCAAAACTAAAATGCACCACAGGTATAGAATCTAGATGGATAGTATACTTGACGACACAGAGGTAGGTAGAGCAGTGGCCTTCCGTACCGTACTGCTATATATACTGGTGGTCACTGTCAGCAAACTGCAAAACTAAAATGCACCACAGGTATAGAATCTAGATGGATAGTATACTTGACGACACAGAGGTAGGTAGAGCAGTGGCCTTCCGTACCGTACTGCTATATATACTGGTGGTCACGGTCAGCAAACTGCAAAACCAAAATGCACCACAGGTATAGAATCTAGATGGATAGTATACTTGACGACACAGAGGTAGGTAGAGCAGTGGCCTTCCGTACCATACTGCTATATATACTGGTGGTCACTGTCAGCAAACTGCAAAACTAAAATGCACCACAGGTATAGAATCTAGATGGATAGTATACTTGACGACACAGAGGTAGGTAGAGCAGTGGCCTTCCGTACCGTACTGCTATATATACTGGTGGTCACTGGTCAGCAAAACTCTGCACTGTACTCCTCCTATATAATATACTGGTGGTCCCCAGTACCCACAATAAAGCAGTGTGAGCACAGATATATGCAGCACACTGAGCACAGATATGGAGCGTTTTTCAGGCAGACAACGTATACTGGTGGTCACTGGTCAGCAAAACTCTGCACTGTACTCCTCCTATATAATATACTGGTGGTCCCCAGTACCCACAGTGTGAGCACAGATCTATGCAGCACACTGAGTACAGATATGGAGCGTTTTTCAGGCAGACAACGTATACTGGTGGTCACTGGTCAGCAAAACTCTGCACTGTACTCCTCCTATATAATACTGCTGGTCCCCAGTCCCCACAATAAAGCAGTGTGAGCACAGATATATGCAGCACACTGTGCACAGATATGGAGCGTTTTTCAGGCAGAGAACGGATAAAACTGGTGGTCACTGATCAGCAAAACTCTGCACTGTACTCCTCCTATTTAATACAGCTGCTCCCCAGTCCCCACAATTAAGCAATAAGCACAAATGGAGAGGACGCCAGCCACGTCCTCTCCCTAACATTTCCAATGCACGAGTGAAAATGGCGGCGACACGTGGCTCCTTATATAGAATCCGAATCTCGCGAGAATCCGACAGCGGGATGATGACGTTCGGGCGCGCTCGGATTAACCGAGCCATACGGGAGAATCCGAGTATGCCTCGGACCCGTGTAAAATTAGTGAAGTTCGGGGGGGGGGGGGTTTTCGGTTTCCGAGGAACCGAACCCGCTCATCACTACTGCTAAATAAACTTAAAAGTTTGGGATTGGATATTAGGATTATTGAATGGATAAGATCTTGGTTAAAGGATAGAAAACAGAGATTTGTGGTAAATGGAGTGCATTCACAGGAGGGAAATGTTACCAGTGGAGTACCCCAGGGATCTGTACTTGGACCAGTGCTTTTTAATATCTTTATTGGTGACATTGCAAATGGCATTAAAGGGAAAGTAAGCCTTTTTGCAGATGACACAAAGGTATGCAACAGGGTAGACACACCAGGTGGGGTAAAACAAATGATTGAGGATCTAGGTAGACTACAGGAATGGTCAAGAGTGTGGCAATTACAGTTTAATGCCAAAAAATGCAAATCATGCACTTGGGTCTCAAAAATCCAAAAGCTAAATATAGTATTAATGGCACTATACTGGAAACTACTGAGGAGGAAAGGGATCTAGGAGTCCCTATTTCAGATGACTTAAAGGCAGGTAAGCAATGTAACAAGGCAATGAGGAAGGCTAGTCAGATGCTTGGCTGCATTGGGAGAGGAATCAGCAGCAGAAAGAAAGAAGTAATAATGCCACTGTATAGGTCATTGGTACGGCCTCATCTAGAATACTGTATTCAGTTCTGGAGGCCATATCTTCAAAAGGATATTAATACATTAGAAACTGTACAAAGGAGGGCAACTTTAATGGTGCATGGCCTACATCACAAAACATACCCAGAAAGACTAAGAAATCTCAATATGTATAGTATGTGTCAGGTCTCTGGTTTTGTCTGTCCCTGGCGGGGGCGCTAGTGGGTCAGTGTTGGTGCGATGTACAAAGCGGGGAGGCAGTATAAAAGTCCTGCGCATAGGCGCTGATATTTATTAATGCAAAGCAGATGGTATAATACTGAATACAATGGAAACCGGTAATATGGAAAACTGTGACAGGTAACTGAATCCAAATAACATAAAAGTCTCTTGGAGCAGAACAAAAAATAACTTGATAATGAATGCAGGTGAAATAACAGAACTCCAGTAGTATTTGGAAATACACAGTCTCTGACTAACACAGGGTAAACTGATAGTGGTTAGGAAAGCTGAACTCCGGAATATATGAGTAACTCACAGTCTCTGTAAAGCGCAAGTCCATATAGCCACACTTAGGCTAAAGCAGGAGACAGTCTCTAAGCCAGTAGATGTTATACGACTGAGTTGCACAGATGGTATGCTGACAATTAGTGCACAGGTAAGTAATGAGAAAGGACACCTGAGGAGAGTCTCTTACTGCTGATGGGTTTGAAGCTGGATGTAGCTGAAGTCTGGAGTAACAGGAGAGCTGTAGAAATGGAAGCTGGAACAAATGTAGTATCCACAGGGGAACGCTGGAAACAGGAACGCAGGAACTGGGAGAACTAGACACAGGGTATGTGACTCGTTGTCCGAGGCAATGAGAGTGAGCCCCGGACAGGAACTTATACCCCTTGCTCTGCAGTGATTGGTCGCAGTGTTCTGGCTGGAAACACAGGGCTGGATTAGATGAGTGCAGGAGACATAGCAGCATCCACACGGACCGGATGCCGACACACAGCAGAACACAAACGCAGGACCAGACTCAGGGGTACTCAGCGACACGGGAGATGACGCTCGTGGTCAGCGCATCCATACAGCCGCGACTGGGGCCATGACCTCCGGAGGCCTGCACACCAGCGCGCTGGTAGGTGAGACGCAGCTGACCGCCGATTCCTGACAGTACCCCCTACTTTATGGGTGGACTCCGAACACCCACGAGGCTTGGCAGGGAAGAGTCTGTGGAAGGCTTATACCAACCGTGGAGCGTGCACATCCGTAGCGTTGACCCAACTCCTCTCTTCAGGACCATATCCAGACCAGTCAATTAGGTATTGCAAATGACCGTAGCGATGACGAGAGTCCAAGATCTTTTCCACCTCGTATTCCACGCCCCGATGAGTTTGTACCTTTGGGCCTACTGGAAACGCTCTCTGGAAACTATTGAGAATTAGTGGTCTAAGGAGAGAAATATGGAATGAGTTGGGAATTTTCAAATAGGAAGGCAGTTTTAATTTATAAGCCACCGGATTAATAACACTTTCTACTGGAAATGGTCCAATAAACCGTGGGGCAAATTTCATCGAAGGAACTCTGAGGCGGAGATTCCGAGTAGATAACCAGACTTTGTCGCCTGGCTTTAAACTGGGAACTGCGCGTCTCTTTCGATCAGCAAACATTTTATACCGCTGAGAAACCTTTTTAAGAGATAGATGAATCTTCTTCCAAATTTGAGATAACCGCTGAAGAGCAGAAGCAGCTGCAGGCACGTCTATGACGGGTAAATCTTGGAAATTCGGTACTCTAGGATGTTGACCGTAAACTGCAAAAAAAGGAGTTGTATCTGTAGAAGTATGATAACGGAAATTATGAGCAAATTCCGCCCAAGGCAATAAATCTACCCAGTTATCCTGTGAAGAGGAAATATACAGTCTTAGATAGGTCTCAAGCTCTTGATTTACCCTCTCCGTCTGCCCATTTGTTTGAGGGTGATAGGCCGTAGAGAACTTAAGTTTGACCTGTAGCGCAGAACACAGAGCCCTCCAAAACTTTGCCACAAACTGTACACCACGGTCGGAAATTATTTCTGTTGGAAGTCCATGTAACGTAAAGATTTCACGAAGAAATAACTGTGCCAGCTTTGGAGCAGAGGGTAACCCCATGAGTGGGATGAAGTGTGCCATTTTTGAAAACCTATCAACCACTACCCAGATGGTATCATATCCATTAGAGGGAGGAAGGTCTGAAATAAAGTCCATTGATAAATGAGACCAGGGGCGCTTGGGAATGGAATTTGGTAGCAATTGGCCTGCAGGAGCCTGACGAGGAACTTTGTGCTGAGCACATTTGGGACATGAAGCTATGAATTCTTGAACATCTACTTTCATATGAGGCCACCAATAAGTTTGGGACAGAAACTTGAAAGTTTTTAGGACTCCAGGGTGACCAGTAAATTTAGATGTATGAGCCCAGGACAGGAGATTTGGACGAAGCTCAGGAGAGACAAACATCTTGCCTGGAGGTGGAACTTGGGATACCCCTGTAGCTGCGAACACCACAGGATTTAATATGGGTCGAGCAGCTTGTTCTGATGATTCCTCAGTTGAACTCATAGAGCGAGATAATGCATCTGCCTTAACGTTTTGTGAGCCAGGTCTAAACATCAACTTAAAATCAAAACGAGAAAAGAATAGGGCCCACCTTGCTTGTCGGGGATTCAGACACTGTGCTGCCTTCAAGTAAAGAAGGTTCTTGTGATCCGTGTAGATGGCAATAGGGAATCTCGCACCCTCCAGCAGATATCTCCATTCTTCAAGGGCCAATTTGATTGCCAACAGCTCCTGGTCACCGATGGTATAGTTCATTTCTGCGGGCAAGAATCTACGAGAGAAAAACCCGCAAGTCTTACCATCAACGCCCACCTGGGACAGGACTGCGCCCACGCCTACCGTTGAGGCGTCTACTTCCAAGATGAAGGCCTTGTTGACATCTGGCTGTTGTAACACGGGAGCTGAAATAAAAGCCTGTTTTATTTTATGAAAAGCAGACAGCCCTTCATCAGACCATTGGGAAGGATTTCCCCCTTTTCGGGTTAGGCAGGTAATTGGGGCTATTAATGTGGAAAAGCCCTTAATAAACTTCCTGTAGTAGTTAGCGAAGCCAATAAAACGTTGAACTGACTTGAGTGTTATTGGAAGAGACCAGTTCTCTATGGCTTCTGGTTTAGCTGGGTCCATTTGAAGGTCTGTTCCGGAAATAATGTATCCCAGGAAAGATATTGAAGAAGCTTCAAATGTGCATTTAGATAGGTTGCCATACAGATGATTCTGTCGAAGACGTCGAAGAACCTCTTTTACCTGTTGGCGATGAGTAACTAAATCGCGGGTAAATATCAGGATGTCAACGAGGTAAACTACCACACACTTATAGAGGAGATCTCTAAATACTTCGTTGACAAAGTTTTGAAACACAGCCGGGGCATTACTCAAGCCAAAGGGCATCACTAAATATTCATAGTGGCCATCACGAGTATTGAAGGCGGTTTTCCACTCATCACCACTTCGAATCCTGATTAAATTGTAAGCCCCGCGAAGATCCAGTTTCGTGAAAATGGAGGCACCTCTGACTCTGTCAAACAGCTCTGTGATGAGAGGTAACGGGTAGCTGTATTTAATCGTGATGTCATTCAAACCCCGATAATCAATACAGGGGCGTAGTCCTCCATCCTTCTTTTTAACAAAGAAGAATCCTGCACCGGCCGGGGAAGAAGATGGACGGATAAACCCTTTTTGTAAATTCTCCTTTATATATTCGCTCATTGCTTGCGTCTCCGGAACTGAAAGAGGGTATGTTCGCCCTCTAGGTGGCTTGCTCCCTGGGACCAAATCAATGGGACAGTCCCATTCTCGATGAGGCGGTAAGACATCAGCTGCTTTCTCACTGAAGACGTCAGTGAATTCCTGATAGGCCTCTGGAAGGCCAGACTGAGGTTTTACACTTGTGGATTGTATTGGACATACTTGAGCTAAGTATGAATGGAGACAGGAGGGACTCCACGCCGTCAACTGTAAGGTAGACCAGTCAAATTGTGGATTGTGCAATTGAAGCCAAGGCATACCCAGTACAATCTCATAGGTAGCTTTTGGTATGACCAGAATTTGATGAGCTCAGAATGCAGGAAGCCCACTCCCAGAACTACCAACTTGGTCTGCTGAGTGATGGATCCTTCAGCAATACGGCTTCCGTCTACGGCAGTAAGATAAACTGGATGAGACAGCTTTGACACTGGGAGAGAAAGTCTATCCACTGCAGCTTGTGTGATAAAATTCCCAGCAGCACCACAATCCACTAAAGCGGACAAAGACTGTAGACCATCTGGCATTTACAAAGTGACAGGCAATATTAGGTCTTGAGATGAAGGAGCTTTATTCAAGGTCCCTAACTTGACTCCTCCTTTGCAAGTTAGGACCAGGCGTTTCCCGACCGAGCAGGGCAGGAACCAATCAGATGACCATCAGCAGCACAATAGAGACACAGTCTTCAATTTAATCTTCTGGACCGCTCCTCAGGTGTTAAACAAAATTTGTTTACCTGCATAGGTTCGTCAGCAGTAATAGGTGGGGACTGTACAGGAGGCATAACTCGGTGCTTGCGAAGATCACCTCGAGAGCGTTCACAGGCTCGCTCGCGTAAACGTAGATCCAACTTGACACATAGAGAGATTAGGGCCTCCAGTTGCTCTGGTAGATCTTGGGTAGTCAATTCATCCTTTATGCGGTCAGACAGACCATGCCAGAAGGCGGCAACCAATGCCTGGTTGTACCACTTCACCTCTGATGCCAATGTCTGGAACTGAATGACGTACTGACCCACAGTACGTGTTCCCTGGCGGATCTGAAGGAGTTCTGAGGAAGCAGAAGTCGTGCGCCCAGGCTCGTCAAAGATGCGTAGGAATGGGGCAACAAACTCTGTATAATTATTCAGCAATGCATCTGCTCGCTCCCACAGCGGAGAGACCCAATTCAGAGCAGAACCAGCTAAAAGAGAGACAATATATGCAACCTTTGCTCTAGGTGTTGGAAAGTTCTGTGGTTGCAATTCAAAGTGGACTTCGCATTGATTCAAGAATCCACGACACATTTTAGGATTACCATCAAATTTACTTGGTGTAGGAAGATGGATGCGAGACATTGGAATAGAAGCAACTGGAGAGCTAGAAACTATGGAACTAGGAACAGGAGCAGAAACTGATGGGGACACTGGAGGAGCTGAAGTTGGAAATGACTGTTGCAGAGTATCTAAGCGAGAAGACATTTCCTGCAGGTATTGTATAATCTGCTGCTGCGCAGCCTCTTGACCATCTAGTCGTGACACTAAGCCTTGGAGTGTCCCTGACCCCACACTCTGACCACCGTCCGGGTCCATGCGCCTCGGACAAACTGTCAGGTCTCTGGTTTTGTCTGTCCCTGGCGGGGGCGTTAGTGGGTCGGTGTTGGTGCGATGTACAAAGCGGGGAGGCAGTATAAAAGTCCTGCGCATAGGCGCTGATATTTAATAATGCAAAGCAGATGGTATAATACTGAATACAATGGAAACCGGTAATATGGAAAACTGTGACAGGTAACTGAATCCAAATAACATAAAAGTCTCTTGCAGCAGAACGTAAAATAACTTGATAATGAATGCAGGTGAAATAACAGAACTCCAGTAGTATTTGGAAATACACAGTCTCTGACTACCACAGGGTAAACTGATAGTGGTTAGGAAAGCTGAACTCCGGAATATATGAGTAACTCACAGTCTCTGTAAAGCACAAGTCCATATAGCCACACTTAGGCTAAAGCAGGAGACAGTCTCTAAGCCAGTAGATGTTATACGACTGAGTTGCACAGATGGTATGCTGACAATTAGTGCACAGGTAAGTAATGAGAAAGGACACCTGAGGAGAGTCTCTTACTGCTGATGGGTTTGAAGCTGGATGTAGCTGAAGTCTGGAGTAACAGGAGAGCTGTAGAAATGGAAGCTGGAACAAATGTAGTATCCACAGGGGAACGCTGGAAACAGGAACGCAGGAACTGGGAGAACTAGACACAGGGTATGTGACTCGTTGTCCGAGGCAATGAGAGTGAGCCCTGGACAGGAACTTATACCCCTTGCTCTGCAGTGATTGGTCGCAGTGTTCTGGCTGGAAACACAGGGCTGGATTAGATGAGTGCAGGAGACACAGCAGCATCCACACGGACCGGATGCCGACACACAGCAGAACACAAACGCAAGACCAGACTCAGGGGTACTCAGCGACACGGGAGATGACGCTCGTTGGTCAGCGCATCCATACAGCCGCGACTGGGGCCATGACCTCCGGAGGCCTGCACACCAGCGCACTGGTAGGTGAGACGCAGCTGACCGCCGATTCCTGACAGTACCCCCTCCTTTATGGGTGGACTCCGAACACCCACGAGGGTTGGCAGGGAAGAGTCTGTGGAAGGCTTGTACCAACCGTGGAGCGTGCACATCCGTAGCGTTGACCCAACTCCTCTCTTCAGGACCATATCCAGACCAGTCAATTAGGTATTGCAAATGACCGTAGCGATGACGAGAGTCCAAGATCTTTTCCACCTCGTATTTCACGCCCCGATGAGTTTGTACCTTTGGGCCTACTGGAAGCACTCTCTGGAAACTATTGAGAATTAGTGGTCTGAGGAGAGAAATATTGAATGAGTTGGGAATTTTCAAATAGGAAGGCAGTTTTAATTTATAAGCCACCGGATTAATAACACTTTCTACTGGAAATGGTCCAATAAACTGTGGGGCAAATTTCATCGAAGGAACTCTGAGGCGGACATTCCGAGTAGATAACCAGACTTTGTCGCCTGGCTTTAAACTGGGAACTGCGCGTCTCTTTCGATCAGCAAACATTTTATACCACTGAGAAACCTTTTTAAGAGATAGATGAATCTTCTTCCAAATTTGAGAGAACCGCTGAAGAGCAGAAGCAGCTGCAGGCACGTCACGCCGATTCCTGACAATTTGGAGCAGAGAAGGGAAAGGGGGGACATGATAGAAACTTTCAAATATATCAAGGGTTTTAACAAAGTCCAGGAGGGAAACATTCTCCAAATGAAGAGAAGCAATAGGACACGAGGACATGCACTGAGACTGGAGGGGGGGAGGTTCAGGGGAAATTTGCGGAAAAATTATTTAGCAGAAAGGGTAGTGGACAAGTGGAATAGCCTCCCATCAGAGGTGGTAGAGGCTAAGACAGTAGAGCAATTTAAACATGCATGGGATAGAAATAAGGATATCCTTACAAAGAAATAAGGATCAAATAAGGTTAGAGATAAAAAATAATGTAAAAAAAAAAAAGGGGGCAGACTAGATGGGCCAAGTGGTTCTTATCTGCCGACAAATTCTATGTTTCTATGTTTCTATGTAACTAGATCCCATCTATATAGTCATACATTTGTGCACGGGTTAGTCAACCAGATGCAAACGTGCTGAGAGGGGGGCTGGGGTGACTTGTCAGGTGCCCATGGAGAATAACCACACCACCAAGATGACATGGCCATGCCCCTGCAGCTTCTGCACTGCATATAGGGGGTCATTCCGAGTTGTTCGCTCGCAAGCTGCTTTTAGCAGCTTTGCACACGCTAAGCCGCCTCCTACTGGGAGTGAATCTTAGCTTATCAAAATTGCGAACGAAAGATTAGCAGAATTGCGAATAGACACTACTTAGCAGTTTCTGAGTAGCTCCACACTTACTCGGCATCTGCGATCAGTTCAGTCAGTTTCGTTCCTGGTTTGACGTCACAAACACACCCAGCGTTCGCCCAGACACTCCTCCGTTTCTCCAGCCACTCCCGCGTTTTTCCCAGAAACGGTAGCGTTTTTTCACACACACCCATAAAACGTCCAGTTTCTGCCCAGAAACACCCACTTCCTGTCAATCACATTACGATCACCAGAACGAAGAAAGAAACCTTGTAATGCCGTGAGTAAAATACCTAACTGCATAGCAAATTTACTTGGCGCAGTCACACTGCGGACATTGCGCATGCGCATTAGCGACTAATCACTCCGTTGCGAGAAAAAAATAACGAGCGAACAACTCGGAATGACCCCCATAGCCCAGGTATTCACAAATGAGCATGGCCATGCCCCCATAGTATCCAATACAGAAGAGCTATTGGCGGCCTTGCACCCAGGCCACATATATAGCTTGAAATACCATTATTGACCCATGACAGTCTGGACCCAGAGTATTACACTATGACAGTCTGGACGCAGAGTATTACGCACACCACTGAGTATGAATGGAGTGGTTGGGACCTGGCTATTAACGTGCATTAATAGTTTTAAAAGCACAGGTATCCCTTGGTTCCTGGGTCCACTATAGTCAAGTAGTCATAAAGACTGCTTTGGCTATGTTTAGACTCTGTCTACCAGTAAAAAAGTGTACATACTGTATGTTTCTCTTACGTCCTAGAGGATGCTGGGGACTCCGTAAGGACCATGGGGTATAGACGGGCTCCGCAGGAGATATGGGCACTATAAAGAACTTTAGAATGGGTGTGCACTGGCTCCTCCCTCTATGCCCCTCCTCCAGACCTTAGTTAGATCCTGTGCCCAGAGGAGATTGGGTGCATTACAGGGGAGCTCTCCTGAGTTTCTCTGATAAAGAATTTTGTTAGGTTTTTTATTTTCAGGGAGCACTGCTGGCAACAGGCTCCCTGCATAGTGGGACTGAGGAGAGAGAAGCAGAACTACTTAAGTGATAGGCTCTGCTTCTTAGGCTACTGGACACCATTAGCTCCAGAGGGAGTCGGAACGCAGGTCTCCCCTCGCTGTTCGTCCCGGACCCGCACCGCCGTCCTCCTCGCAGAGCCGGAAGATAGAAGCCGGGTGAGTATAAGAAGAAAAGAAGACTTCAAGGCGGCAGAAGACTTCAGATCTTCACTGAGGTAAGCGTGCAGCGGTAACGCTGCGCGCCATTGCTCCCACACAATACACACACTAGCGGGCACTGATGGGTGCAGGGCGCAGGGAGGGCGCCCTGGGCAGCAATAAAACCTCTATATCTGGCATTATTAGGTTGGACACTGCAGAGGCAGTAATTCTTTGAATCCCCCACCAGTTTTGAGATACTTTGAGCGGGACCGAAGCCCGCCGCTGGAGGTGGCGGAGCTTGGTCCCTCAGCACTAACCAGCGCCATTTTCTCCACAGAGATCTGCAGAGAAGCTGGCTCCCTGGTCTTTCCCCTGCTGAACACGGTGACACAGGGCTGAAAAGAGGAGGGGGGGCACTTGTAAGGCGCAGTGAGTATATTAACACAGTAATTAATATAAAAGCGCTATTATCTGGGAGTTTATTTTCCAGTGTCAGTTGGCGCTGGGTGTGTGCTGGCATACTCTCTCTCTCTGTCTCTCCAAAGGGCCTTATTGGGGAACTGTCTCCTTATAACTATATCCCTGTGTGTGTATGGGGGTGTCGGTACGAGTGTGTCGGCATGTCTGATGCGGAAGGCTCAGCTAAGGAGGAGGTGGAGCAGATGATTGTGGTGTCTCCGTCGGCAACGCCGACTCATGATTGGATGGACATGTGGAATGTTTTAAATGCAAATGTGACATTATTACATAAGAGATTGGACAAAGCAGAGTCCAGGGAAAAAGCAGGGAGTCAATCCACGGCTTCGGCAGGGTCACCGGGACCTTCTGGGTCTCAAAAACGTCCCCTATCCCAAATAGCAGACACTGATACCGACACGGACTCTGACTCCAGTGTCGACTACGATGAAGCGAGGGTGGCAAAAAGTATTAATTATATGACTGTTGCAATAAAAGATGTTTTGCATATCACAGATGACCCCTCTGTCCCTGACACGAGGGTGCGCATGTATAAGAAAAAGAAACCTGAGGTAACCTTTCCCCCATCCCATGAGCTTAACGAGTTATTTGAAAAAGCTTGGGAAACTCCAGATAAAAAACTGCAGATTCCCAAGAGGATTCTTATGGCGTATCCTTTCCCTGCACAGGACAGGGTACGTTGGGAATCCTCACCCAGGGTGGACAAGGCTTTAACACGCCTGTCCAAGAAAGTGGCGCTACAGTCTCCGGACACGGCAGCCCTCAAGGATCCTGCTGATCGCAGACAGGAAACTACTTTAAAGTCTATTTATGCGCATACAGGTGCTTTGCTCAGACCGGCAATAGCATTGGCATGGGTGTGTAGTGCGGTTGCAGCTAGGACAGATACCTTGTCAGCTGACCTTGATACCCTAGATAGGGATACCATTTTATTGACCTTAGGCCACATTAAAGACGCAGTTTTATATATGAGGGACGCTCAAAGAGACGTTGGGCTGCTGGGTTTGATAGCCAACGCCATGGCGATTTCTGCTAGGCGAGCCCTGTGGACCCGCCAATGGACGGGTGATGCCGACTCAAAGAAGCATATGGAGGTTTTTCCATACAAAGGTGAAATTTTATTTGGGGAAGGTCTCGCGGACCTGGTTGCCACAGCTACCGCGGATAAATCTACCTTTTTGCCTTTTGTTCCCCCGCAGAAAAAGAAAACTCCACAATATCAGATGCAGTCCTTTTGGTCGCATAAGTCCAGAAGAGGTCGGGGCTCATCTTTCCTCGCCAGAGGTAAGGGTAGAGGAAAGAGAGCTTCTGCTCCGGCTAGTTCCCAGGAGCAGAAGTCCTCCCCGGCTTCTACTAAATCCACCGCATGACGCTGGGGCTCCACTGAGGGAGTCCACACCGGTGGGGGCACGTCTTCGACTCTTCAGCCAGGTCTGGGTTCTGTCAGACGTGGATCCTTGGGCGATGGCTATTGTATCCCAAGGCTACAAACTGGAATTTGAAGAGGTGCCCCCTCGCCGATTTTTCAAGTCGGCCTTGCCAGCTTCTTCCCCAGAGAGGGAGGTAGTGTTAGCTGCAATTCAAAAGCTGCATCAACAGCAAGTGATTGTCAAGGTTCCCCTAGTTCAACAGGGGAAAGGGTACTATTCGACCCTGTTCGTGGTCCCGAAGCCGGATGGTTCGGTCAGACCCATTTTAAATCTAAAATCCCTAAACCTGTACTTGAAAAAGTTCAAATTCAAGATGGAATCGCTCCGGGCTGTGATCTCCAGTCTGGAAGGGGGGGGATTTTATGGTGTCACTCGCATAAAGGATGCATACCTTCATGTCCCCATATATCCTCCTCATCAGGCGTACCTGAGATTCGGTGTACGGGACTGTCATTACCAGTTTCAGATGTTGCCGTTTGGGCTTTCCACGGCCCGAAGATTTTCACCAAGGTGATGGCGGAGATGATGGTGCTCCTGCGCAGGCAGGAAGTCACAATTATCCCATACTTGGACGATCTCGTGATAAAAGCAAGATCGAGAGATCAATTGCAGAAGAGCGTATCGCTCTCCCTGAGAGTACTACAACAACACGGTTGGATTCTCAATCTGCCAAAGTCACAATTGATTCCAACGACTCGACTATCATTCCTAGGCATGATTCTGGACACAGAACAGAAGAGGGTTTTTCTCCCGATGGAAAAAGCCCAGGACCTCCAGAACATGGTCAGAGACTTGCTAAAACCAAAAAGAGTGTCTGTTCATCAATGCACTCGAGTTCTGGGGAAAATGGTGGCAGCCTACGAGGCCATCCCCTTCGGCAGGTTTCATGCAAGGACGTTACAGTGGGACCTCCTGGACAAGTGGTCAGGGTCCCATCTACTAAGTCATCAGAAGATAAGCCTGTCCCCCCGGGCCAGGGTGTCTCTCCTGTGGTGGCTGCAAAGTGCTCACCTTCTAGAGGGTCGCAGGTTCAGCATTCAAGACTGGGTTCTGGTGACCACGGACGCGAGCCTCCGAGGATGGGGAGCAGTCACACAAGGAAGAAGTTTTCAGGGCCTATGGTCAAGCCAGGAGGCTTGTCTACACATCAACGTACTGGAATTGAGGGCCATATACAACGGCCTACGACAAGCGGAGAATCTTCTTCGCGACCTACCGGTTCTGATTCAATCAGACAACGTCACAGCCGTGGCTCATGTAAACCGCCAAGGCGGGACAAGGAGCAGAGTGGCAATGGCGGAAGCCACCAGGATTCTGCGCTGGGCGGAAAATCACGTAAGCGCTCTGTCAGCGGTCTTCATTTCGGGAGTGGACAACTGGGAAGCAGACTTCCTCAGCAGACACGATCTCCATCCAGGAGAGTGGGGACTTCATAAAGACGTTTTTACAGAGATAACAAGTCTTTGGGGAATTCCTCACATAGACATGATGGCGTCACACCTCAACAAGAAGCTTCAGAGGTATTGTGCCAGGTCAAGGGACCCTCAGGCAGTAGCGGTGGATGCCCTGGTGACACCTTGGGTGTTTCAGTCGGTCTATGTGTCCCCCCCTCTTCCTCTCATCTCAAAAATATTGAGAATCATAAGACAAAAAAGAGTGAGAACAATCCTCATTGTTCCAGATTGGCCTCGAAGGGCCTGGTATTCAGATCTTCAGGAGATGCTCACAGAAGATCCATGGCCTCTTCCTCTCAGGGAGGACCTGTTACAACAGGGGCCCTGCGTGTTCCAAGACTTACCGCGGTTACGTTTGACGGCATGGCGGTTGAACACCGAATCCTAGCTGGGAAAGGTATTCCGGAGGAGGTCATCCCTACTCTGATAAAGGCTAGGAAGGAGGTGACGGCAAAACATTATCACCGTATCTGGAGAAAATATGTTTCTTGGTGTGAAGCCAAGAATGCTCCAACGGAAGATTTCCATCTGGGCCGTTTTCTCCACTTTCTGCAGACAGGAGTGGATATGGGCCTAAAATTAGGCTCCATTAAGGTACAGATTTCGGCCCTATCTATTTTCTTTCAGAAGGAATTGGCTTCTCTCCCAGAAGTCCAGACTTTTGTAAAGGGAGTGCTGCACATCCAGCCTCCTTTTGTGCCCCCAGTGGCACCCTGGGACCTTAACGTGGTGTTACGGTTCCTGAGGTCTCACAGTTTTGAACCTCTTCAAAAGGTTGAATTGAAATTTCTCACTTGAAAGGTGGTCATGTTGTTGGCCTTGGCATCTGCAAGGCGGGTGTCCGAATTGGCGGCCTTGTCTCACAAGAGCCCCTATTTGACCTTCCATGTGGATAGAGCAGAGTTGAGGACTCGTCCTCAATTTTTGCCTAAGGTGGTTTCTTCATTTCATATGAACCAACCTATTGTGGTGCCTGTGGCTATGGGTGACTTGGAGGATTCCAAGTCCCTGGATGTAGTCAGGGACTTAAAAATCTATGTAGCCAGGACGGCTCGAGTTAGGAAAACAGAAGCACTGTTTGTCCTGTATGCAGCCAACAAAGTTAGCGCTCCTGCTTCGAAGCAGACTGTTGCTCGCTGGATCTGTAACACGATTCAGCAGGCTCATTCTACGGCGGGATTGCCGTTAACAAATTCAGTAAAGGCCCATTCCACTAGGAAGGTGGCCTCTTCTTGGGCGGCTGCCCGAGGCATCTCGGCTTTACAGCTTTGCCGAGCAGCTACTTGGTCAGGTTCAAACACTTTTGCAAAGTTCTATAAGTTTGATACCCAGACTGATGAGGACCTTGCGTTTGCTCAGTCGGTGCTGCAGAGTCGTCCGCACTCTCCCACCCGGTCTGGAGCTTTGGTATAAACCCCATGGACCTTACGGAGTCCCCAGCATCCTCTAGGACGTAAGAGAAAATAAGATTTTAAACCTACCGGTAAATCTTTTTCTCCTAGTCCGTAGAGGATGCTGGGCGCCCGTCCCAGTGCGGACGAAATCTGCAAGGCTTGTATATAGTTGTTGCTTACATAAGGGTTATGTTACAGTTGAGATCAGTCTTTAGCTGATACTGGTTTATGTTCATACTGTTAACTGGTTGCGTATATTCCAGGTTATACGGTGTGGATGGTGTGGGCTGGTATGAATCTTGCCCTTAGATTAACAAAATTCTTTCCTCATATTGTCTATCTCCTCTGGGCACAGTTTCTCTAACTGAGGTCTGGAGGAGGGGCATAGAGGGAGGAGCCAATGCACACCCATTCTAAAGTTCTTTATAGTGCCCATATCTACTGTGGAGCCCGTCTTTACCCCATGGTCCTTACGGAGTCCCCAGCATCCTCTACGGACTAGGAGAAAAAGATTTACTGGTAGGTTTAAAATCTTATTTTGTGCAAGGATATGCATGACTATGGTGTACATGCTTTAACTAGTTAACTGGCTAATTTTTAGAATGTGTTTTGAAAAATGTATTTAAAGATTTAAACATATTTTTCCTTGCAGGTGTTTCATCCCCCCCCCCCCTCCCCCCTCCCCCCCATCTCCATAGGCCCCCATTATAACTGTACCTCCCACCCCTGAGTTTTAACATATACTCAGTGGTGCAAGTAGAAAAAATGTCTTACGGGTACTGTGTGCGCGCGCCGAAGGCGCGTGCGCAAAAAAATGGGTGTGGCCAAATGCCACATGGGGCGTGGCCAATGGAAATGGGGGCGTGATACACATATGGGGGAGGGGCAGATACACGTATGACCCCAATAGTGCCAGATACACGTTGCCCCACAGTGCCAGATATACATTGCCCCACAGTGCCAGATACACATTGCCCCACAGTGACAGATATACATTGCCCCACAGTGCCAGATACACATTGACTAACAGTGCCAGATACACATTGCCCCACAGTGCCAGATACAGAAATGCCCCCAGAGTGCCAGATATACATTGCCTCGCAGTGTCAGATACACGTTGCCCCACAGTGCCAGATATACATTGCCCCACAGTGCCAGATACACATTGCCCCACAGTGCCAGATACACAAATGCCCCCACTGTGTCAGATATACATTGCCCCCCGTGCCAGATACAGAAATGCCCCTACAGTGCCAGATATGCCCCCAGTGCCAGATATCCCCCAGTGCCAGGTATACATGCCCCCCCAGTGCCAGATATCCCCCAGTGCCAAGTATACATGCCCCCCCTGTGCCAGATATCCCCCAGTGCCAGGTATACATGCCCCCCTGTGCCAGATATCCCCCAGTGCCAGGTATACATGCCCCCCCAGTGCCAGATATCCCCCAGTGCCAAGTATACATGCCCCCCTGTGCCAGATATCCCCCAGTGCCAGGTATACATGCCCCCCTGTGCCAGATATCCCCCAGTGCCAGGTATACATGCCCCCCTGTGCCAGATATCCCCCAGTGCCAGGTATATATGCCCCCCAGTGCCAGATATCCCCCAGTGCCAGGTATATATGCCCCCCAGTGCCAGGTATATATGCCCCCAGTGCCAGATATCCCCCAGTGCCAGATATCCCCCAGTGCCAGGTATATATGCCTCCCAGTGCCAGATATCCCCCAGTGCCAGGTATATATGCCCCCAGTGCCAGATATCCCCCAGTGCCAGGTATATATGCCCCCCAGTGCCAGATATCCCCCAGTGCCAGGTATATATGCCCCCCAGTGCCAGATATCCCCCAGTGCCAGGTATATATGCCCCCCAGTGCCAGATATCCCCCAGTGCCAGGTATATATGCCCCCCAGTGCCAGGTATATATGCCCCCCAGTGCCAGATATCCCCCAGTGCCAGGTATATATGCCCCCCAGTGCCAGATATCCCCCAGTGCCAGGTATATATGCCCCCCAGTGCCAGATATCCCCCAGTGCCAGATAGAAATGCCCCCCCAGTGCCAGATATCCCCCAGTGCCAGGTATAACATGCCCCCCCCCTTCCCTGCTCACCGCTGCCGCTGGCCGCTGCCGTCCTGTGTGAGGGAAGGAGAGCGCAGCCTGTGCCTCTCCTTCCCCTCAGTCTCCGGCGGGTGTCTCACAGTTTAATTCAGCGCCGATCCGTGAGCCAATCAGAGCTCGCACCGCGAGCTCTGATTGGCTCACGGATCGGCGCTGAATTAAACTATGACAGCCGCCGGAGACTGAGGGGAAGGAGAGGCACAGACTGCGCTCTCCTTCCCTCACATCAGCGGCGGTGCGAGGAGCGGCGGCCCGTCGGTGTGGGTACGGCGTACCCACGGCTAAATTCTTACGGGTACGCCGTACCCACCCGTACCCGCCCACTTGCACCACTGCATATACTCCAGGTGCATTACATCCCCACTGGCATTTTCGCCACCCTCTAATGGCAATAGAACCTCGGTGGTAGAGCCCTCTCACCCGCCAGTGTCCATAAGTACCCAAGCTGTGTTCTTATATATATATATAAGAAAATGGCGGGCGCAGGTATTAGTATAAAACTAAAATTCCATTTAATCATAATACATGCTCACATACATCTTAGCTTCTGTAAACAGGCACTGTGATCCTGTGTGGTAGTTTGAGCTGTCCGGACGCTCAAACTACCACACAGGATCACGGAGCCTGTTTACAGAAGCTAAGATGTATGTGAGCATGTATTATGATTAAATGGAATTTTATTTTTATACTCATACCTGCGCCCTCCATTTTCTTCTCATTTGCATGTACAATTAACCCAGTGGCTCTGGTTCTAGCACGGAGGAAGCGGCAGGACACATCTCAGAGCGGGTCACAGACTGCTTATTAACAAAACTAACCCATGAGACTGAATAGGATCTGAATGCGCGGCTTTTTAAACTAAATATATATATATATATATATATATATATATATATATATATATATGTGTGTGTGTGTGTGTTATTATATTTTTATATATATATATATATATATATATATATATGTGTGTGTGTGTGTGTGTGTGTGTGTGTGTATTGTAACACTGTAGGGGTGCAAGGTGCCTTTTCCTGGGGAATATGGCAGCACGCAGCAGTTTGAGGAACAACACAAGTCCAGTTTCTGGTACAACTGACCCCGGCCAGTTTTATTGAAACAGAAAATAAAACAAACCCCAAAATAAAAATACCTTGCCTGTCCGGCACTAACTAAACATAAGATGTTCCTAACTGTCACTAAACAAAACACAGAGTTCTTCAGTACATACTGTATAGCTTACTTGCATCAGAAAGCGTGTCTCTCACACACAGATCCTGCAGCCTTCCCAGGCAGTCTGCCCATACTAATCAGGTTAGAAGCACTATATCACTCTTACACAGCTGAAACCCTGATTAGCCCTCTGTGAGGCCAAAGACCCGAACTGGGCCCAATGTCTAGAACTCGCCTTATCTCTCTCTCAGAGCCTTTATCCAGCTTTTACAGCAAACTGAAAAGGTTCAGACAAAACAAAAAGCATTTTTCCTAGAAGTTAACATTTTCTAAAACATGTAAGACAAGAACCTGGGACAAATATACCTGCCCTCAAACACTATCCCAGTGTTCTTGTCACATATCCCCCTCCCCTGTTTCGACCTAGGGGCCGGAACACTTGTAGCCCCCAAACAGAAGATGCGAGACAATGCATCTGCGTTGGCCAATTGTGTTCCCGGTCTATGTTCGACAGTAAACTTAAAGTCCTGCAACGCTAGAAACCATCTAGTTACACGAGCATTCTTGCCTCTATTTACATACATCCATTTTAAAGGGGCATGGTCTGTCACTAGTCTGAATTGTCTACCCAAGAGGTAATATCTCAAGGTATCTAGTGCCCACTTAATGGCCAAAGCCTCCTTTTCCACAATGGCATACCTTTTTTCATGCTCATTGAGTTTCCTACTCAAATAAATGATAGGGTGTTCGTCCCCATCTCTGGTTTGGGACAGCACAGCACCTATCCCTACCTCTGAGGCATCTGTCTGTACCACAAATTCTTTTGAAAAATCTGGTGTTATCAACACCGGTTGTGAACACAAAGCCACTTTTAACGCTTGGAACGCCTTTTCTGCATCAGGGTTCCATTTCACCACATTTGACTGCTTCCCTTTGGTAAGGTCTGACAACGGCACCGCTGTGGTCGCAAAATTAGGAATAAACCGTCTATAGTACCCAGTAATTCCCAAAAAAGCCCTTACCTGTTTTTTATTCACTGGACGAGGCCAGTTTTGAATAGCATCAACTTTATTCAATTGGGGCCTAATCAGACCTCTGCCTATGGTGAAGCCCAAGTATTTGACCTCCTCCATTGCGAGGCAGCACTTCTTTGGGTTAGCAGTTAACCCTGCCTCTCTGATTGAGTCCAGTACTGCTTGTACTTTAACCAAATGTGACCCCCAGTCTGTACTGTGAATTACCACATCATCCAAATAGGCAGCTGTATATTTTCTATGGGGCCTCAAAATTTTATCCATCGCCCGTTGAAAGGTTGCTGGAGCCCCATGCAACCCAAAGGGTAACATCTTATACTGGTACAGCCCCTCCGGAACCGAAAAGGCTGTTTTTTCTTTGGCGCTATCAGATAAAGGTATTTGCCAGTAACCTTTGGTCAGGTCCAATGTGGTGAGAAACCTGGCTGTTCCCAGCCTTTCTACAAGCTCATCCACACGGGGCATGGGGTATGCGTCAAACTTGGACACCTCATTTAACTTACGAAAGTCATTACAGAAGCGTATGCTACCGTCGGGCTTCGGGATGAGCACTATGGGACTGGACCACTCACTGTTAGACTCCTCTATGACTCCAAGTTCTAACATGGTTTTAACTTCCTTAGAAATAGCTTCTCGCTGAGCTTCAGGAATCCTATATGGCTTTAAATGAACCCTGACCCCTGGTTCTGTGACAATGTCATGTTTTATTATGGTCGTTCGGCCAGGCAGCTCTGAAAATACCTCCCTATTTTGGATGAGAAATTCTTTAACCTGATTGTTCTGATCAGCTGATAATGTCTCTGACACCTTCACTGCGGGAAGCAACCGGGGTGAAGACCCCGAAGGGCAAGGCTCCGCTGACAGAGACAACCTATCTTTCCAGGGTTTGATTAAGTTAACATGGTAGATCTGTTCGGGTTTTCTCTTTCCCGGCTGGTATACTTTGTAATTAACCTCATTCACTTTTTCCCTAATCTCAAATGGACCCTGCCATTTAGCTAGGAATTTGCTTTCCACAGTGGGTACCAAAACAAGAACTCTATCTCCAGGAGCAAATTCCCGTATCTTGGCACTCCGGTTATAGACCCTCTGTTGAGCACTTTGGGCCTGTTCCATGTGCTCTCTGACAACAGGTACCACGGCTGCAATCCTATCCTGCATTTGTGTTACATGCTCAATAACGCTTCTATAAGGAGTGGGCTGTCCTTCCCACGTCTCTTTGGCAACATCCAACAGCCCTCTGGGGTGTCTACCATACAACAAATCAAATGGAGAAAACCCCGTAGAGGACTGAGGAACTTCTCTGATGGCCATTAACAAGTAGGGCAACAAACAATCCCAGTTTTTCCCATCTCTCTCAACAACCTTTTTTAACATACTTTTTAATGTTTTATTAAACCTTTCCACCAACCCGTCAGTTTGGGGATGGTAGATGGACGTCCTGAGGTGAGTGACCTTAAATAACTTGCACAATTCTTTCATGATCCTTGACATAAATGGAGTACCTTGGTCAGTCAAAATTTCTTTTGGTATTCCCACTCTACTAAATACCTGCACCAGCTCCCTAGCTATCGCCTTGGTTGTGATAGTGCGTAAAGGGACAGCCTCAGGATATCGAGTGGCATAGTCCATAATTACCAGGATATACTGATGGCCCCGAGCAGACTTTAACAAGGGCCCCACGAGATCCATGGCTATTCTGTCAAACGGGACCTCTATAATAGGCATGGGAACTAGTGGGCTCCTGAAATGGGGTCTAGGGGCATGATACTGGCATTCAGGACAGGAAGAACAATATTCAGACACTTCTTTATAAACCCCTGGCCAAAAGAACCTTTGTAAAACTCTTTCAGTGGTTTTTTCTGCCCCTAAATGTCCTGCGGTAACGTGACTATGAGCTAAATCTAGTACCGTTCTCCGATAAGGCTGGGGAACTACCAGCTGTTCCACCACATCCTCACCCCTTTTGACAATGTGGTACAAGAGCTCATTACAGATGGCCATGTGGGGATACGTAACCCTGTCACCTGGTACCACAGGTTCCCCATTAACAATCT